>NC_045548.1:20064743-20364743 GCF_009769535.1 Thamnophis elegans
GGTGCTCCTACTGCCACCACTTTTTTTGCCTTCCCTTGTTATTTTTGTTTCTGTTGTTTCTTCTTCTTCTTGAATGATACCCCAATCTCAATAACCAGGTGAATAATTAAAAAAAATCATCAACTTACCCTGACAAAAAAGTACACTATACTTCCTAGCTTTGTTTTGTTGTCATTTTTGCCCCCAAAAATCCTAGGCATATTTACAAACAAATCCTCTTGTATTATCATATTTCCTTTTGTCACTTTTCCTTTTCCATAGGGGAATATGGAATAAGAGCCAAGGTGGCGCAGTGGTTAAATGCAGCACTGCAGGCTACTGCTAGATCAGCAGGTCAGCGGTTCAAATCTCACCGGCTCAGGGTTGACTCAGCCTTCCATCCTTCCGAGGTGGGTAAAATGAGGACCCAGATTGTTGGGGGCAATATGCTGACTCTCTGTAAACCGCTTAGAGAGGCCTGAAAGGCCTATGAAGCGGTATATAAGTCTACTGCTATTGCTATAATCCTCTTCCTCCTCCTCCTCCTCCTCGCTATGTGATCAGCCCATTTCCATTGAAATTCTTTTACTCTCTTGGTGATATTCTGTGCTTTTGTTTGTTCTCTAATTCATGTGCAGATTTTTCTATCTTGCCTTGTAGTGCTGAGCATGTATCTTTCCATGGCTCTTTACCAACTCGTAGTTTTTGTATTGATTGTGAGGTTAGTATCCATATTTCACTAGTATATATTAGAGCAAGTAGCGCACACTGATTGAAAACTTTTCTCATCAGGCATGGAGGGAGGTTGTTCTTGAAAATTATGCTTAGCTTGCCAAATGCCTACCAACCACATTTAACATGCCGTTCAATTTCCTTTATTGTATCACCGTCTATGGAGATCCATTGCCCAAGTATATGTAGTGGTCTACTATGTGTAGTTTTTCTTCATATACCGTATATACTCGAGTATAGGCCGACCCGAATATAAGCCGAGGCACCAAATTTTACCACAAAAAACTGGAAAAGTTATTGACTCGAGTATAAGCCTAGGGTGGGAAATGCAGCAGCTACCGGTAAATTTCAAAAATAAAAATAGATACCAATAATGTTTTTGAATATTTATTTCAAAGAAAAACAGTAAACTAGCGGTGTATTCAATGAAATACTTCACTCACCTCATGATGCTGATGTCCCGCTGTGATGATGATGTCCCGTGCAGCCGCGGGAGCGATGTCCCGCCTCCTATGACACACGGCACAGTGATTCCTATCATTGGATCACTGTACCAGAGGAGGTGGGACATCGCTATGTGGCTGCTTGCCATAACAAGGAGGAGGTGGGACATCGTTGCAGAGCGGCAGGAGGGGGAGGAAGGGGAATCGTAAGACAGCCCTGCATTACATTAGAACGTGAGGAGGGGGGATGGTGCGGTGCGCGCTGCGCGGCAAACTGACACAGAGGGAGGGGAAACTCACAGGGGCACCGGGCCATTCACGAGTGTCACCCAGCGGCATGGCCCCGCCCCTTTTTCTCCTCCATTTCGGGCAAATTTTTCACTGACTCGAGTATAAGCCGAGGCGGCTTTTTTCAGCCCAAAAAGTGGGCTGAAAAACTAGGCTTATACTCGAGTATATACAGTATATAATTTTTCTTTCTTTGGTGAATTTATTAAACATAACAGGTTGTCTAGTTCAACCACATCAAACCATATGCATTTCCAGAAACATCTTAAGGCCTAAAACTAGTGGAGGCTTTATTGTGGCATAACAATAGACATTAAAGAGATACTAAAGAGTGGATCACTTAGGTCAATAATTTTATCAGGGCAAGTGAATCCAGCCAACAATGTTGTACAGATCAACATGAACAATCAAAACTATAAAGTACAACAGACCAATACATGCTGATCATTGAGATTATTAAATGTGTTCCAACTCCAATTTGGTAATATAATTGGCAATTTTTAGCAAAATCTAACTAACATATCAATTCTGTACACCAGATCTTGTGACAAAAATCAATTTATCTATTGTTTTTCAAAAGGAAGTAACATTTCATAACATCGTAGCCATTATCATTGAATATTTAAAATTCACTTACATCATCTTAACATGAAAATATGTATTATAGAAAGAAATGGAATCACTGATAAGTAATCAGGTGTTGATCAGTTGTTTTGTTTTAGATCAATGACTATCAACTTCAGCTTACATGGAAAGGGACTGAATGAATTCAGCAAAAATATGGAAAGCATCAGTGTACATATCACTGCTCTATATCAATGGGATGGAAAAGTATTTGACATTAGTCATTTCCCAAGCTAAAGTCACAGAAACAAGGAAAAATATATTGTATTACATGGAGCATGGCAAAACCCCTTTCTAAATAACTCCTATGTCATTATTGGACTTAGTGGCAATCCTATATGTCCAATCTGATGTTGTACTATCTTTCCAATGTTGAAGAATTCTTTGCTAACCTTCATGCTAAAAAACAGATTCGATAAACCAAGTTAGATAATACACCAGGTTAAAAAGAGAAGATCAATAACCATGATGGCAAACCTATGGCATGGGTGCCACAAGTGGCATACAGAGCCATCTCTCCAGGAACACAAGCCATCACCCATTGCTCTTCCATGTTCCGGCGCACCACCAGCTGGTCTTCACACATGTGGGAGGGCCAGAAACCGGAAGAGCAGCAGCTCAGTGGGAATGTGCATGCCAGGAAGATTATCTTCTGGTTTCTGGTGCATAAATGTACACCGGCCATGGTCTTTGTGCACCCCTGCACACCAGAAACCAGAAGACCAGGTGGCCAGTGTGCATGCGCACATTGGAAACCAGAAGATCATCTTCCTGGCACGTGCATGCACACCAGATGGCTGCTCTTCCAGTTTCTGGCACGCACACACACTCCCGTTTCGGCACTCGGTGCTGAAAAGATTCGCCAGCACTAGTCTAGAAAGTTGTCTTTTCCATACAAAATGTTATCTGTTGAAAACAATTCAAATATATTAGCATGAAAAAAATCTCTAATTAAATATTTAGGCATTTGTTTAGCCTATAAATTGTTTTGTCTTTAAGCAATATTTACATCAATTTTGAGAGATTTTTTTAAAAAATGATAGAATTATATCTTCAAATTTAAAAACTTTAATTGGAAGGGTCAAAAATGACTAGGTACTGAATGAATATGGATTGGGTACTTATGTTTATATAAAAGGAATTAATGAAGACTGAACGAGAAAACAAATAAATAAAGGAAGACTGAATGAGTCAGAGATAACTGACACAATTATTGGTTGGATGAAGTTGATGAGATCATGAAAAAATAGAGAGACGATAAGCTTAAAGAACAAAATGTATGAAGTAGTACCGTATTTTTCGGACTTTAAGATGCACCGGTGGATAAGGTGCACCAAGATTTTGAAGAGGTAAGTAAGAAAAAAAAGTTTTCGGCTTTCCCAGCCCCCAGCAGCACTCTAGAGGCTTTAGCAAGGCTGGTGTAAGGCAAAAACACCCCCATTTTCCACCAAAACGGGGGCATTTTTCCTTTCCCCAGCCATGCTGAAGCCTCCAGAGTGCTGCTGGGAGGTGAAAAATGGCCCATTTTTCACAAAAATGGGATGCAGCGGTGGGGCTTTGGAAGGCCAAAAATGGCGGTATTCAGTGTATAAGATGCACCAACATTTCCACACTCTTTTAAGGGGGAAAAAGGTGTGTCTTATACTCTGAAAAATACAGTATATGGTTCTGAATAGTTTGCAAAACCAAATAATATGATGGTTATGGATAAACAGGTATATGTAACTACTTATTCTGTTTTTATGGCAGCTATATTTATTTTTCAAACTTAAAAAAATAAAAGAACTGTCATTTTGAATAGCTGTGGCCTATCTTTAAAATTTGTTAGTCTGATAAGCAAGAAGCATAATTTTAGACCACTCCTTAAAAATGCTTATTACCTTTTTCACATTAAAGATATAAGGAGATTAAGGGATGTAAAAGAATTTAACATGTTGTGATTTGAAAAAGAACACTTTCCAAACAAAGAAACAACCTTGATTATCATTAAAATAAATACAAATACATCATGATAATCAGCAGCATTTTTGTACTCACTTTTTCAATTATGTATAGTGTTTTCAAGTATGTATAGAGCAACTAATTGGAGACAATCTGTTTCTGATATTGTTTGACAAGTACGATGTAAACTATCCAGTTCACAGCAAGCAGCAGATTACTATGAAAAGCAAACAATAATTCCCCAGGAATCATAACACTTTTTAAATTGAAAATTGAATTTATTGATTGTATTATATCTTTTATCATTTAAAACATCTAGTAATTGGTCAGGTTACAATAATAAATAAACATTTATTTGACTTTTAGTGGGATAAAATTCTTATAACGTTCAACAAGAGCAAATATCTCCATCTGGTTATGCACAAGACTTTGTATACTATTTGCCGTCAACCTGTCAAATACTCTCAGAACAGCCATATTTCCTAACAAATTCCTAAAGAACTTTCTATTCTGGGTAAGTATGATGACAGCATTCAGTAAGAGCTACAGCTTTTTTTTGACTCCTGATAGCCAGCCAAATTCAGAAGCAGAGGATAGTGCCAAAAATTAGGTGAATCCCTTTTCATTACTTATCATCATTCTAAGTGACAGTAATGTTTTCTTTAAAGCCATAAATCTTCCTTTTGCAAGCCTATACAATCTTTCAGCTGAAGTGAAGAGAAAGCAACTGCCACCTGCCAATTCCTAGACCATCTGCCCTGTGCAATGAATCTGCATATTTTCCGCCAGTGGTGTTGAGCCTTAGCTACCTGAGTAAAAGTAAAAGTCTTAAGTTGCATTCTACCTCTGCTAACTACATCCAGAGACAGTAAATTTTTGGCAACAAAAAAAAGAGATTTGCTGTGCTTCCTCCCATGTTTTAAATTTTTTTCCAGGGTAGACCCAGGAATTGCCTGGTGGATTTTCATTCAAAGCATAAGTAGATTCAACCCTGCTTATCTTCTAAGCTTTTCCAAGGTCAGCCAGGTGCTGCCACCTGCAGAGAGCCTTAGCTAACTGGGGTTCCCCTGTTGTCCTATCAATCCAGTATCAGACAGCTCCACCCAGGAGACCTTTTGTGCATTTTTGCATTTTTGTGCATTTTCCCCAGCTTGCCTTCTCACAGGACTTGTTCAAGTTGAAATCTCATCAGCCCTGTCAAGCTTTCTCCTGGTGGGTGGAGGAGGAGGAGGAAGAGGAGGAAATGTTTCTGCACAAAGTTTATAACAAAGTCCTGACCTTTGACCCAGTCACACTCCAACCTGTTAATCGCTGCTATCCGAACCAGAGAGGGAAACATCAAGGGAGTCTCTCTGCTTCCCATTCCCCCACTGCTCAGTCCTATACAATCTTTCTCCTGAAACCTCATTATCTTCTGGGGGAATTTATTCACTGGTCAAAATCATTTAGGATTTCAGCCTAAAAGGGTTGCCTTTTTTTAAGATACAGAGAGAGAAAAAGGAAGTTTAAATACGTGGACGACTCCACTCAATCTCGCCACGCAAAAAAATCTTCCACCCACCTCCCAAAAAAACCCCAGGTCGAGTGAAAAGGACAATCCTCCCGGATGAATTCAGTCAGATTTCTAGCCAAAGCACAGCCCAGCGGCATCTAATGCCAGCCGCGGTCCTAGCCACATTTAGGTCGAGATCAATTCCGACTTGACATTCGCGGGGCTTTCTCCCCGAGCAAACCCCGATGCCTGCCTTCACGCCTCCCGAGATGCCAACACTGCGAGCTGCCTTCCTCGCGGGAAGCGGGCAAGGCAGGCGCGCTATGCACGGAGGAAAAAGAAGAAAGAAAAAAAAAAACCCCAGGCACGCCGAAGTCAAGAGCGGGCAGCTCCGAGGCAAGCGATCGGGGAAGCCGAGGCAAAGCGCGAGCCCTGGCCCCCCGCACCTGACCACCCCTCTCGGCAAGCCAGACCCAACGTCCCTTTAGCTCCGAAGACTGCCTGTCTTTCCCCCTCCGCCACCCAGCCCGGGAGATGACGGCGGGGAAGGGGGGGGGGAAGGAGAAACAAAGCGCTCGGCTCCCCGTTCTCACTCACCCCGAGCTTCCTGCTGCGGATTTTCACGTAGCCTTGCTTGACTATATCATTAAAGTTGGAGGCCATGGCCAGAACCAGGTTGCCCCGGAAAGGCCCCCCGCTCCGCGCCCGGGATCGTCGCCCTCTTCTTCTTCCTCCTCCTCCTCTTCGTCTTCTTCCTCCTCCAGCTGCCGCTGAGTGCCCTTGGCCGCCGGCTCCTGGGGAGCCTCTGGCATCCAGGCGGCGGCAGCGGCGGCGGCGGCTGTGCAGGACCTCTGGCGCGCGCCGGGCACACACCGGCCCAGCGCAGCCCGCCCACTCCGCCTGCGGGGCGCCGCGCTCAGCGCTCAGGAACCTTCCCGGCCGCCCTAAACGAAACGGGCGGCTTGCCTTGGACCTCAGCGGTTTCAAACGCTACCAAGCGGGAGGAGGCATTCGCCGCGCCATCATTGCCTGAAGCGCAGAAGAAGAAGCCGCTTCCCCGGCTCTTCCTGCAGCTCCCCCCCACTCCCTCCGCAGCCAGCGTCGCTCCTCCGGCACCTAGAGGCTCTGGAGCTGCTCCCGCCGCACCAGCTTCCCTCCAGCGCGAAGGAGAAAATGGGGGGAGGGAGGAGGAGGAGGGCTTCCCGCACGCTTCCTCCTTTTTTCGTCGTCTTTCCTATTAAGGCGCATCTCGCCCTCCGAGGAGGGTGGCTAGGAAAATGTCAGCCTTGCTCTTCATGCCCGAGCGCATCTTTCCTTTTTATTTCTTCTTTTTCTCTTTCTCTTTCTCTCTCTTTCTCACCCACCCACTCTCCTCCCCTCGCTCTTTCTCTCCCCCCCCCCAAAAAGCTTGTGGGCCTAGCGAGTCACTTCTTCCCACCTCAATCTGGACTATGGCTCTGGCAAATGTCTTTTGGGCAGTTGATCAGACTTGGAAAACTGAGGATGATTTTACACACCAGCAGAGACACAAACGTAGATAAGGGAAAGGGTGCTTACTTTTTTTTCTCACGTTGATATGTGGAGATTTCTGTATAAAACAGACCAGTCCATAGCAATGCTCCTCTATTTTCATTGCTGGGATTTGGATGCAAATGTCATTGATGGTCATTTGCTGATAAATTCGCTTGTCATTAAAAGAGGATAAAATGCCCTAGCATGCAATTTTGAAACAACTTTTCCAGGATGGTGTCCTTCAGAGATGTGGAGGTTCGACACCATTATGGGAGCTAAATTCCAACATGCCTATAAGGCCTCAAGCCACTACTTTATATTCTGAAGTCCTTTTAGGTTTAGAATAGTTTATTTAAATAAATTATTGTCAGAATTTCACCTTTAGACTCTTGGAGTGTGCGATGTAATATTGAGGAGTTTTACCTCTACAGTTATGCTAGTAATAATTGCCGTACCCAATAAAAAACATTTGCTCAAAAGTAAATCCCATTCATTCAGTGGGCTTAATTAAATCCAAATAAGTATGCATAAGATTGCATGCTTCATTCTTGAAACTGCAGGGAAGAAAGCCTGGGTAATTCTGCTATCAGAAAAAATAGCTTTTGTATAAGAATGTACAAAATAAACCCCTCTCCTAATTAAAAGATGAATGTTTGAGGAATCCTTTCTACATCATTTTATATTCCATGGAAGAAATCCTGAATCTGTCTGAAAAAAAAAACTGTAATCCATATTTCTGATCACTATAGCTCACATGATAGTTATACCATAAAACAATTAGCATACAGAATATATAAAAAAGCAAATGAAACTGCGGCTCACAAATTAAAATTAAGCCTATATTAGTTTCTGACAGGTTTTATTTACTTATTTCAAGAGTGTATAGAAAGCTCATAACAAGTTCTTAGGGTGACTGAAAATTACCAAATAATTAGGCAATCCGGAATGATACTGGTTTTAAAGAGAGATCTTGAAATTTTGATTAAACCCAAGAATCTCTCATCCAAATTATCAAAGTCTGTGAATTCTGTCAAGATCGGGAAAACTTTGCATTTTCAAGAAATGTACAATTAAGCAAAAAGTTCTTCAAGGACAAGGGATTTTCTTCTATCATAAAGCATTGATTAATAACATTGCAGTCCATCAGAAGTAAGTTCTTACTAGCTTTTACTTATCTTGTGTCTTCCAGATGCTACATCAACTCTGTGCAATATAATGTAGATTTTCTGTATAAATACCACGCTGTCTGATTATTAAAGTGGAGTCCAATGGAACATACAATGTTGGGGAGCAAGGAAAGAAGTATATGTCTGCTGTGCTTGTGCCTCTACATATATATGTAGATGGATACCCCGAATGGAAAAAAGGATTGCAATGATTTCATTATAGCATAATCTAAAGCATAGAACTGACCAAAATCCAATGAATCAGCTAGAGTTGAAGCCCAGCATTATTTTCATTGAATTGATCCATATCTCAATGAATTTGAGCTTCACTGAATTGAGTAGGTTTGCTCAGCAAGACTATTGGCACCATTCACTATGGTAACGAAATTAAGCCTTATTGGAAGCTTAATCAAAAATGCGTTCAGAATCTACAAATGTAGAAAAGCTGGGTTGTTTCTTCCTTTGACAATTGAGTCCTAATTTTATTGATTCGATTTGATGCATGCATGAGTGCATAATAGTTCCCTTCATGAAACATCTCCAAGCCCTCCATCAGTTAAACAAACTGTCTTTAATTGCAATGCAACTTAAGGCAGCTTTAGAGATAATTATTTTTCCAACGATCCTAGGTAATATATTTTGAAAAAGCTAAGGAAGTGTGTGTGTGTGTGTGTGTGTGTGTGTTACATTTGTGCTGATAAATAAATAAAGGGAGACTAGTATAGATCTATTTAAAGCTATTTAGCTCTCATCAGCTAGCCATACCCTTACTGGGATTTGAACCTGTGCTGTATTACATATTAGGCAGTTGTGTTAGCCACTAAGCCACAGGTTCTCCTCCTTTATCAGCTGAGCCAGGGAAATAGGTACGTAATTTTGTGTCACAACCCCTGGTATGCCCAAATATGGGAGGAAGCATACTGCTTTCCTTTCTCTGTCTATTGGCTCATCTAAAGAGACCATCCAGACAGAAAGCCATTATTTTTACTGTTGCCTTTTTGTTACATTTGTTTTACATTTGTGCTGATAAATAAATAAAGGGAGACTAGTATAGATCTATTTCAAGCTATATATAGGTGGCAGGGGGGCACCAAGAGGCAAGGGACTAGATCACTAGATGAACTATAAGGCCCCTTCCAAGTCTGTCATGAGTTTGTAGCAGAGGTGGGTTCCTACCAGTTCGCACCTATTCGGTAGAACCGGTTCATCAAATCTACTGAACCGGTTAGAAGAGGTTCCACCAGTGGACCCGGAAAGCAGACCACACCTACAGAAGAGGTTCCACTGGTCCTTGGATATGATTATTCTACACTATCATGCTCATATTTATAAAACTCAGTGCCTCTGTGAAAGGTAAGGATAACTACTGTGTTTGTGGTGTAATCAGAACATTGTGTGTGTTGAAGTTGTTTTAACGCAAACCAAAGATGCCTTTTAAAAAACAAGTTTACATCATATTCTTATGCAATCCAGTGCTGTGTGTGAGGTAATTTAAGGTGGTTCTGACAAGTGTCGTCGGCATCTTCATATCTGGTCACATGGGTGGCAAGCCACTCCCATCCAGTCACATGGGTGGCAAGCCACTCCCACAAAGGAGGCCACACCCACAGTGTAGGTTCGAACAATTTTTGAAATCCACCACTGGTTTGTAGGGTAGGAGGCGGGCAGCTGCCCGAGGCCACGGGTCTTATTCCCAAGCCCCATCCCTCCCTTTCCTGACTGCTCGCCTGGAGCGGTGGGTTGCCGGACTGGATGGCTAGCCACAGCCCTTCCCCATGGAGTTATGCCCCGCAGATGCTGCCCTGTGTCAGCCGTCCTGCTTCCTCGCCGAATTTGTCTTTCTCTTCATTCGTTCCATAACAAGTGGTGGATTGCGCAGCTTGGGCTCTGTCTCCTCCCGCCGCCTCTCCTGGCCAGCAGTGGGCGAGGCAGCAGCTCTGCCGGACACCCTTCGGGGACCCGGACAAGCCTTAGCGCAGGGACCAGGAGGGTGGGGGGCATGCGGTCCAAGGCCGAGTTAGGACACTCTTGGCCCTGAATTCTCCACACCCTGCGGAGCCCCAGTCGGAACACTCGACCAATGCAGAGGGTCGTGAAGCCCCCCCTGCCCCTCCCGTCTCCTAGGCAATGAGTGCTGCCCACCAATCTCGCCTGCTGAAATTTCTCAGTCTAAGGGGGGAGGACTCCAAAGAGGATGTGTGGGAGGCGAGGGGGACACTGCTGCTTCCTGCAGGCTCGGACTTAGCCTGGGGACGATGGGGTCCTAGATGTGTGATTGCTCCGAGCATCCGGGAGAGACTCGCTGCTGGGGTGGTGATCTCCTGTGTCTCCCTGGCATTCCACAGGGAAAAGCTGGTTCTGGGCACCTGGAGGAATGTGTGCCCCCCCCCCCCACACACACACTCCCCAGGGAATGGAGACAAATGTTAGGGATGTATTTCTGAAACCCATCTGACCCCCCCTCTCCCCCAGGCTCACTGAGAGGCAGCCAGCACTTATGGTCACAACTGAGGCCAATTTTTTTGTTGTTGAGTTAAACATTTGTTAAGCGAATTTTACAACATTTTGTGCCACAGTTACAGTGAATCTCTGCAGTTGTTAAGTGAGTCACATGGTTGTTAAATGAATCTGGCTTCCCCATTGTCTTTGCTTGTCAGAAATCACAAAAGGGGATCACATGACCCTTGAAACCTTCGTAAAATGACCCAGTTGACAAGCATCCCAATTTTGATCATGTGACCCCAGGAATGGTGCAATGGTTTTAAGTGTGAAAAACAATCATAAGTCACTTTTTCAGTGCTGTTGTAATTTTGAACATTTAGTAAATCAAGATGCTGAGCTTGTCGATCGAAAGGTTGGCAGTTTGGCGGTTCAAATCCCTAGCACCATGTAACAGAGTGAGCTCCTGTTACTTGTCCCAGCTTCTGCCAACCTAGCAGCTCGAAAGCACATAAACAATTCAAGTAGAAAAATAGGGACCACCTTTGGTGGGAAAGTAACAGTGTTCCATGTACTTTGGAAGATTTTGAAAGAACTGCAAAGAAGAGCAACTAAGATGTTTAAAGGCCTGAGGACTAAAACAGGAAAAACAGTTGCAAGAATTGGGAATGGCCAGTCTAGAGAAAAGGATTGGGGGAGGGGACATCTGATAGCAGTCTTCCATTATTTGAGGGGCTGCCACAGAGAAGAGGGAGTCAATCTGTTCTGCAAAGCAGGATAAGAAACTATGGGTGGAAACTAATCAAGAAGAGAAGCAACCTAGAACTAAGGAGTAACTTCCTAATTGTGAGGACAATTAATCAGTGGAACAGAAGTTGCCTCCAGAGGTTGTGGGTGCTCCATCACTGAAGGCTTTCAAGAAGAGACTGGACAGCCACTTGTCTGAAATTGTATAGAATTGCTCCTGGTTGAGCAGGGGTTGGACTAGAAGACCTCCAAGGTCTCTTCCACCTATATTCTGATTGAGTAATTGAGGTCTCTGGCTGTTGTTATGCTGCTCCTTCCCTTCCTAGAATTTTGATTGTTTGCTGCTTCATACAGAAGTTCGTTGGCTATCAAAATGCAACTGTGTGAGATGTTTTTACAATCTTTTTGACACGATTGTGGAATTTTTTGAAGACAAGAATGCTTTGCTCAGTAGTGAACTCAAAGAGATCAGGCATGACATTGCTTATTTATCAGAACTATTTGCAAAGTTCAATGAAGTGAATTTGCAGTTGCAAGGAAATGAGGTCAATCTTATTAAGGCCAAATCTGTCATCTCTACATTTATTTCAAAGTTAACTCTATTCAAGCGCAATATAGGCCGTCGCGAGCTATACCAATTTCTGACCGTGTCTGAGCTAGAAGAGAAAGGTGGGATACAAGATGATGATCTTAAAGTTTTTTGTGACCATTTGGGCATGCTGCATAAAGATATGTCTGAGTGATATCAAGATCTTCTTTTGATGGAAATTCCAGATTGGGTGATAAATCCATTTTCAGATACTGAGGAAGATGGGGTAGTGGAGGAACATCTCATAGAGCTGAAGCCAAAGTTTAAGAAATCGTACCAAGAGTTTTGGTTACAGAAAGAAAATTCTGATTGCTATCCTGCACTATGGAGAGTGGTTAAGAAGCTCCTTGTTGCATTTCCAACATCATATTTGGTGGAACATGGCTTCAGTGTAGTCATCCAACTTCTCTCCAAGCAAAGAAATCGACTCCAGATTACTGAACATGGTGATTTAATTTTTTTAATTGAAAATTTTAGTATTTTTTAGTATTTTTTAGTATTTTATTAGGATTTATAGGCCGCCCTTTTCCCTGAGGGGACTCAGGGCGGCTTACAATCATTAGGGAGGGGGTGCAATTCAAAATAAACAATATGTGAGCAAAATAAAATAATAAAAACACAACTTGCATTCAACATTCAACACTCGGGTGGGGCAAATTAGAGGCTTATCCCCAGGCCTGTTGGGATAGCCAGGTCTTGAGGGCTGCGCGGAAGGCCTGGACGGTGGTGAGGGTGCGTATCTCGACGGGGAATCGTTCCACAGGGTCGGAGCTGCAACAGAAAAGGCTCTCCTCCGTGTAGTCGCCAGTCGACATTGACTGGCGGATGGGATTCGGAGGAGGCCCAGTCTGTGCGATCTTATCGGTCGGAGGGAGGTAATCGGCAGAAGGCGGTCTCTCAAGTACTCAGATCCACTACCATGAAGGGCTTTAAAGATGGTCAACAGCACTCTGAAGCGCACCCGGAGATCAACAGGTAGCCAGTGCAGCTCGCGGAGGATGGGTGTTATGTGGGTGAACCGAGGTGCGCCCACTATCACTCGCGCGGCCGCATTCTGAACTAACTGCAGTCGCCGGATGCACTTCAGGGGCAGCCCCATTTGATTTGATTTTGATTTTATTGACATTTGTAGGCCGCCCTTTTCCCTGAGGGGACTCAGGGCGGCTCACATAAAATCAGGGAAGGGGAAATGCAGACAATAACAAAGACACATATAATAAAAACAGTAACCAACATGCATTCATCATTCGGGAGGGGCAACTATCTTCATCCCCAGGCCTGACGGGCTAGCCAGTTCTTCAAGGCTGTGCGGAAGGCCTGGACGGTGGTGAGGGTACGAATCTCCACGGGGAGTTCGTTCCAAAGGGTCGGGGCGACTACTGAGAAGGCCCTCCTCCTTGTAGTTGCCAGCCGACACTGGCTGGCCGATGGAATACGGAGGAGGCCCAATCTGTGTGATCTTATTGGTCGCAGGGAGGTGATTGGCAGAAGGCGGTCTCTCAAGTATCCAGATCCACTACCATGTAGGGCTTTATGGGTGATTAACAGCACCTTGAAGCGCATCCGGAAATCGACAGGTAGCCAGCGCAGCTCGCGGAGGATAGGTGTAATGTGGGTGAACCGCGGTGCACCCACAATCGCTCGCGCGGCTGCGTTCTGTACCAGCTGAAGACGCCGGATGCTCTTCAAGGGCAGCCCCATGTAGAGCACATTGCAGTATTCCAGCCTAGAGGTCACGAGGGCCCGAGTGACTGTTGTGAGTGCCTCCCGATTCAGGTAGGGTCGCAACTGGCGCACCAGGCGAACCTGGGCGAATGCCCCCCTAGCCACAGCCGTCAAATGGTGGTCGAACGATAGCTGTGGATCTAGGAGGACTCCCAAGTTGCGGACCCTCTCTGAGGGGTATAGAATTTGACCCCCCAGCCTGAGAGATGGAATATTGGTGGAATCCTTGGGAGGGAAACACAACAGCCACTCGGTCTTTTCTGGGTTGAGCACAAGCTTGTTAGCCCTCATCCAGTCCATAACCGCCTCCAGACCCCGGTTCATCACGTCTGCCGCTTCATTGAGTTGGCACGGGGCGGACAGATACAGTTGAGTATCGTCCGCATATTGATGGTATCTGATCCCGTGCCTGCGGATGATCTCTCCCAGCGGTTTCATGTAGATGTTGAATAGTAGGGGGGATAAGACCGAACCCTGAGGCACCCCATATGTTAGGGGCCTAGGGGACGATCTCTGCCCCCCCACTAACACCGACTGCGACCTGTCTGAGAGGTAGGAAGAGAACCACCGCAGCACGGTGCCTCCCACTCCCACCTCTCGCAGTCGTCGCAGAAGGATACCATGGTCGATGGTATCGAAAGCCGCTGAGAGGTCAAGGAGAACCAGGATGGAGGGAAATCCTTCATCTCTGGCTCTCCAGAGATCATCAGTCAATGCGACCAAAGCGGTTTCTGTGCTGTAACCGGGTCTGAAGCCTGACTGGAAGGGGTCGAGATAGTTTGCTTCCTCCAAGGACCAAGCCCCATGTAGAGCACATTGCAGTATTCCAGCCTAGAGATCACAAGGGCTCGAGTGACTGTTGTGAGAGCCCCCGATTCAGGTAGGGTCGTAACTGGCGGACCAGGCGAACCTGGGCAAATGCCCCCCTGGTCACAGCCGACAGATGATGGTCGAGAGTCAGCTGTGGATCCAGGAGGACTCCTAAGTTACGAACCCTATCTGAGGGGTATAAAATTTGACCCCCCAGCCTGATAGATGGAACATTAGCCAAATTGTTGGGAGGGAAACACAACAGCCACTCGGTCTTGTCCGGGTTGAGTACCAGTTTGTTAGCGCTCATCCAGTTCCTAACGGCCTCCAGACCCTGGTTCATCACATCCACCGCTTCATTGAGTTGGCACGGGGCGGACAGATACAATTGCGTATCATCCGCATATTGATGGTATTTTATCCCGTGCCTCCGAATGATCTCGCCCAGTGGTTTCATGTATATGTTAAATAGTAGGGGGGATAAGACCGAACCCTGCGGCACCCCATATTTTAGGGGCCTCAGGGACGATCTCTGCCCCCCGACAAACACCGACTGCGACCTGTCTGAGAGGTAGGAGGAGAACCACTGCAAGACATTGCCTCCCACCCCCACCTCCCGCAGTCGTCGCAGAAGGATACCATGGTCGATGGTATCGAAAGCCGCCGAGAGGTCAAGGAGAACCAGGATGGACGCATGGCCTCCATCTCTGGCCCTCCAGAGATCATCAGTCAATGCGACCAAAGCGGTTTCTGTGCTGTAACCGGGTCTGAAGCCGGACTGGAAGGGGTCAAGGTAGCTAGCTTTCTCCAAGGCCCGTTGAAGCTGGAAGGCCACCACCTTCTCAACAACCTTCCCAACAAAGGGAAGGTTGGAGACAGGACGGTAGTTATTTAAAATGGCTGGATCCAAGGATGGTTTCTTCAGGAGGGGTCTCACCGCCGCCGTTTTAAGCGCGGCGGGGAAGTGCCCCTCCCGAAGGGAGGCGGTTACGACCGCCTGGATCCAGCCATGTGTCACCTCACTGCTGTTGGCAACCAGCCAGGAGGGACACGGGTCCAGAATACAGGTGGAGGCACTCACAGCTCGAATGGCCTTGTCCACATCCCCAGAGGCAACATCCTGAAACTCAACCCAGAGATGGTTTGCCAAGTGATCCTCTTGTGTCCCGGCTGGATCTGCAGCGGTGGAGTCCAAGTCCGACCGAAACCGAGCAACTTTGTCCGCTAAGAATTGGGCATAATCCTCAGCTCTACCCTGCAAGGGTTTCCCCGTATCCCTCCTATTTAGGAGGGAATGGGTTATCCTAAACAGGGCGGCTGGGCGGGACTCAGCAGACGCAACCAAGGTGGCAATATGAGATCTTTTTGCTGCCCTAAGTGCCCTGATGTACTCCTTGGTGCAAGTTGTTAGGAGTGCTCGGTTCGACTCGGACTTATTGGACCTCCACAAGTGCTCTAGGCGTCTCCTCCGGCGCTTCTTCTCCCGGAGCTCCTCGGTGAACCAAGGAGGTCTCCAGGATCCGCTGACCCGGAGAGGCCGTAGTGGCGCTTAAAAAGCTTTTACAAATATTTATCTCCCTCCCCCACCCTCCCCACCTGAGCCCATCTCCCCTTCCAACCTCCCTCCCCCGACTTCCCAGAGCAAATACAGGGTATAAATCTTTAACAATCATATTCTAAAATAAACTAAAATAAACTTGGCTTCATCTTTCATTTGTGCTTTAACTCCTTTTTTGTTAAACTAACTATAAACAAATTATATCATTCCTTGCTTTTTCAGTCATAAGCTATCTGGAATTTTTTAGTCCCATATTTATTTTGAATATAGTCAATCCATCTTCTCCACTCCAGTTTATATTTCTCATCTGAATGATCCTTAAGATATGCTGATATTTTAGCCATCTCTGCTACGTTTTTTACTTTTAATGTCCATTCTTGAATAGTAGGCAAATCTTCCTTCTTCCAGTATTGCGCCACCAACAATCTTGCTGCTGTTGTTAGGTTCAAAATCAAATTACTACAACAGTACAATCAGTAGTTATACCTAACAAGAATAACTGAGGGGTAAACTTTATCCTCTTTTTAAAAATATTTTGCATAATCCACCATATTTTTATCCAAAATGCTTTAATCTTTTTGCACGTCCACCATATATGGTAATATGTAGCATCAACACAATCACATCTCCAGCATTTAGGTTGTAAATTCGGATCCATGCAAGCCAATTTTTTAGGATCTAAGTGCTATCTATAAAACATCTTATAAAAGTTCTCTCTCAGGTTTTGGGCTTGTGTAAATTTTACATTTCTTACCCATATCTTTTCCCAAGTGTCCAACATTATTGGTTCTTCAAAATTTTGTGCCCACTTTATCATAGAGTCTTTAACTAATTCTGTTTCAGAATCCATTTGTATTAGAACATTATATAACCTTTTTATGTGCATTTGAGTTTGATCCCTGATTTGTTTTAGTAGATTGTCCTCATTTTGCATGATACCAATTTTCTGATCTTTTTTCCATCTGGCCTGCAACTGTCCATACTGAAATCATGTTTGGATTACCTTCTCCTCTTTTAGAACATTCAAGGGTTTTAACTGTAATACATCTCTTTCTATAGTAAGAAGCTGTCTATATGTAATTAAATCATGTTTTTGTGCTATACTTATGTTCTCTATTGCATGTCTGGGAATTGCACAGATAGGTATCTTATCATTTAATTTATATTGATATTTTTTCCAGACACACAATAAAGCATTCCTTAATATATCACTTTTGAATGTCTTATCCACCTTCTTGTCGTATATCAAATAAGCATGCCAGCCGTATATCAAGTCATGCCCCTCAATATTCAGTAATCTATCCTGTGTTGAATTAATCCAGTCACTAATTATTATTATTTTTTTTAAAATATATTTTATTCATTTTCACATTCCATTTTACAATCACTTATATACAGGGTATTTGCTATAAGAAAGAAAAAAAAGATTAAAAAAAATAAAACAAAATAAAAAAGAAAACACAACTCATCATCTGCTTGAATCCAGTCACTAATTATTGATAAAACTACTGCTTCATAGTATAGTTTTAAATTTGGCATTTTCAAGCCTCCTCTCTTACATACGTCTTGCATTATTTTAAGTTTTATTCTGGTTTTTTTCTCTACCCAAACAAATTTGTTAATACTCTTCTGCCATTCAAGCAGATTTGCGTCTTTTTTAAGTATTGGTATCATTTGAAAAAGAAATAGAAACTTAAGCAAGATGTTCATTTTCACTGCTGCTATTCTTCCCAACAAGGATAATTGTAATTTTCCCAATTTTTCATCTCTACCTGTATTCTATGCCATAATGGATCATAATTATACTTATATAGTTTCCCATTTGAAGTTGAGATATAAACTCCTAGATATTTAACCTTTTTAACTATTTAACATCCTGTTATTTTTTCTAAGTCTTCCCTTTGATTAGTGTTAAATTTTTTACTAACATCTTTGTTTTCCCTAGATTTATTTTAAACCCAGATACTTGGCCATATTGATTAATCATATTCATTAAAACCTTAGTAGATTTCCCTGGTTGGGTTAAAGTTATAACGAAGTCGTCCGCAAATGCACGTAATCTATATTCTTGGTGTCTAATCTTGATTCCCTGTAAATCATCTGACCCCCGTATTTTATTCAGCAATAACTCCAGGGTTATATTAAACAATAATGGCGATAGGGGGCAACCCTGTCTTGTACCTTTGTCGATTTTAAAAGATTCTGTTAAACTTCCATTGACTATAATTTGTGCTGTTTGTTCCTGATATATTGCGTTGATTGATTGTAGAAAATACTCTCCATCTTTTGCATTGTTTTGATTAAAAATTGCCAATTCACTCGATCAAATGCTTTCTCGACGTCTAGAAATATAAGCGCTGCAGGGACTTGGTTATTCTTTCCCAAATATTCCAATATATTAACAATTTGTCTTACATTACTTCTCATTTGTCTCCCTTGTATAAAACCGGTTTGATCATTATGAATCAGTTGCTGAGCAACAAACACCAACCTATTCGCTAGTATTTTAGCAAAAATTTTATAATCTGTATTGAGTAGTGATATAGGCCTATAATTTTTTGGTTGACTAAGATCTTGATCTTCTTTAGGTATCAAGGATATGAAAGCTGTTCTCCAAGATGGAGGTGCCTTTCCTTCCACTTGGATTTTGTTAAATAATTCCTTAAGGGGTTCTACCATTTCTAATTGTAAATTTTTATAACAAACCACTGACAAACCATCTGTGCCCGGTGCTTTCTCATCCTTTAACTGTTTAATTACCTGGAGGATTTCCCCCGAAGTTATTGGTTGATTCAATCTCTCCCTTTGCTCATCCTTAACTATAGGTATTTTTTCTTTGTCCAAGTATCTATCTATATCTAAGACTTGTATTTTATCACCCGCCTTCAAGACTCTTCGGTGCCATCTTTATCTTTCTGCCACGTAGTTTAATAGAAGGAATTTTTAGAAAAATGGAGTTAAATTCTGTTTATACATACAATTGGAAGTTCTCTGCCTGTCTTGGATTCAGGTATAAATCAAACATTGAGCAAGGGGCGAATGTGTGTCTTAGTTTCTGCAAAAAAGCAGAATGAATTCCGGGTGCAGAGTTTGCTGAGTTGTAGGGGGGGGGGTCATACCTTCCACACCCCAGATTTATCTTCTGGGGGGGTTAGTGGAGCACTTCCCAAGTCCAGCTACTCACCCCCTCCTTCTTTGCCCAAAGAAGAGGTAATCAATCTGTCAAACAGCTGATGAATGCTGTTTAGACAGCGTAACGCAATCTTGGGACTGGAGCTGCTAAAAAAACCCAGCTTCTTCAGATGACACGTTCAAACTGGAAGCGAACGTGGTGATTTAAGACTCCTGTTAAGTGACTTAAAACCAGACATTGGGAAACCGGTATCACTTCAAAACTTCTTTTTGTGATTGTTTACATATTTGTTTTGATTCCAGTCATTACTCATGGTTACTAATGATTTTGAGTGCTTAAAGCAGATGATAGCTAATAAAATGGAAAGCACAATTTAAAAAAAAAATGAAAGATGCAAATTTAAACAAATGCAAATATTAAGTAACAAATGGTGATGAAAGAGATGTGTTTTAATTGCATTTCTGAAATCAGAAAGCATAACGGCCAAACACCACTTTTAAGGGAAAACATTCCCTATGAATTATTTAGAAAAAAGTCCCCCACTCCATGTGTCACACAAGCAAGTGTCCAAAAGCAGGAACTTCTTCAGATGGGCTTCTCTTGTGGACCTTAAAAACAGGACAAGTTCATAACAAAAAAGTGGAATTATTCTCAATTCCTTTACAGTAACATTTCTATACCTATCTCAGATTTGCCTGTTGTGTTCAAAGAAAATATTATCTGGATTTTGAGATCTGGGCAGAAATTGGAAGGATTATGTAATATAATCTTTCTTTGCAGAAGACAGCAAAGAAATATATTAGGTTTATGAGAAGGTTCAATAGGCTGATTGCTATGAGAGAAATATTTTTGGTGGGGAGTGTCCACATAATTATATACGTTGCTTCTTAAAAAAAGAAATGTATAGTCCTATCAGTATTCATCTTTAAATGAGCTATGACGACTATCATACTGAGTTAACAATCCTTTAATACATTTTTTAATGAAAACAGATATCTACGGCATTCTCTATGATCATATAAAAATTGAATTGTTCCTCATTTGTTCCTCAGATGAGAGAACATATGAGCCTTGAACACTCTGCAACTTTTAAAAGCAAGATTTGAAGGAACATGAAAATCAGTCAGCTGGTCAATCACTCATTTTATTTTAGACACTGACCAGAAAAACAAAAGGGTCCCAGTTGATTGGAGTAAAACAAGCTATAAAATTATATAAAACTATAAGCAAAATGTAAATTAAAATTTAAGAGTTTGGGACATTACAATATATATAGTAAAGTATGATACAATTTATATAGGACAATCAAATAATTGTTTTGAATAACAAAATAGTAAAATATATGTAGAACTATTATAATATTAAAGGATGGAAAAGTTGTTAATTTTTATCCAATCTAAAAAATACAGTGATATATTAAGAAATATAATACATAAGAATGATTATGTCTTCAACACTAAAAGTTAGAGTCTCATCGCAGTTGGGAGGCTAACTGCGTTGCAGCAGCCCTCCCCTCACTCCTCGAGTCAGTAGCCGAGCTGGCAATTGAGTTCCCCAGGCTTATGGTTCTGGGGGACTTCAATTTGCCATCGCTCGGTGAACACTCTGATGGGGCGCAGGAGTTCATGGCTTCCATGACAGCCATGGGCTTGACCCAGGTAATTCGGGGCCCAACCCACTCAGCGGGTCACATGCTCGACCTCGTATTTCTCTCGGAGCAGTGGATGTGTGATCTTGGTCTGAGGGGAAATGACACCATACCCCTGTCCTGGTCAGACCACTGCCTACTGAGGCTTGACTTCCGGAGGCCAAACCCCCACCGTAGGAAGGAGGAACCGACCAGGTGGTTCCGCCCCAGGCGACTGATGGACCCCTTGAGGTTCCAGACGGAGCTTGGGGTTATTCCTGATACTCTCGCCCACAGTTCGGCGGAGACTCTGGCTGCTGCCTGGTATTCGGCGGCATCGGAGTCTCTTGACCGGATTGCGCCACTACGGCCCCTCCGGGTCAGCGGATCCCGGAGACCCCCTTGGTTCACCGAGGAGCTCCGGGAGAAGAAGCGCCAGAGGAGACGCCTAGAACACTTGTGGAGGTCCGATAAGTCCGAGTCGAACCGAGCACTATTAACAACCTGCACCAAGGATTACATCAGGGCACTTAGGGCAGCAAAAAGATCCCATATTGCCACCTTGGTTGCGTCCGCTGAGTCCCGCCCAGCCGCCCTGTTTAGGATAACCCGTTCCCTCCTAAATAGGAGGGATACGGGGGAACCCTTGCAGGGTAGAGCTGAGGATTATGCCCAATTCTTAGCGGACAAAGTTGCTCGGTTTCGGTCGGACTTGGACTCCACTGCTGCAGATCCAGCCGGGACACAAGAGGATCACTTGGCAAACCATCTCTGGGTTGAGTTTCAGGATGTTGCCTCTGGGCATGTGGACAAGGCCATTCGAGCTGTGAGTGCCTCCACCTGCATTCTGGACCCGTGTCCCTCCTGGCTGGTTGCCAACAGCAGTGAGGTGACACGTGGCTGGATCCAGGCGGTCGTAACCGCCTCCCTTCGGGAGGGGGACTTCCCCGCCACACTAAAAACGGTGGTGGTGAGACCCCTCCTGAAGAAACCATCCTTGGATCCAGCCATTTTAAATAACTACCGTCCTGTCTCCAACCTTCCCTTTGTTGGGAAGGTTGTTGAGAAGGTGGTGGCCTTCCAGCTTCAACGGGCCTTGGATGAAGCTAGCTACCTTGACCCCTTCCAGTCCAGCTTCAGACCCGGTTACAGCACAGAAACCGCTTTGGTCGCATTGACCAATGATCTCTGGAGGGCCAGAGATGGAGGCCATGCGTCCATCCTGGTTCTCCTTGACCTCTCGGCGGCTTTCGATACCATCGACCATGGTATCCTTCTGCGACGACTGCGGGAGGTGGGGGTGGGAGGCACTGTTTTGCAGTGGTTCTCCTCCTACCTCTCGGACAGGTCGCAGTCGGTGTTGGTGGGAGGGCAGAGATCGTCCCTGAGGCCCCTAAAATATGGGGTGCCGCAGGGTTCGGTCTTATCCCCCCTACTATTTAACATATACATGAAACCGCTGGGCGAGATCATTCGGAGGCACGGGATAAAATACCATCAATATGCGGACGATACGCAATTGTATCTGTCCGCCCCGTGCCAACTCAATGAAGCGGTGGATGTGATGAACCAGGGTCTGGAGGCCGTTAGGAACTGGATGAGCGCTAACAAACTGGTACTTAACCCGGACAAGACCGAGTGGCTGTTGTGTTTCCCTCCCAACAATTTGGCTAATGTTCCATCTATCTGGCTGGGGGGTCAAATTTTATACCCCTCAGATAGGGTTCGTAACTTAGGAGTCCTCCTGGATCCACAGCTGACTCTCGATCATCACCTGTCGGCTGTGACCAGGGGGGCATTTGCCCAGGTTCGCCTGGTCCGCCAGTTACGACCCTACCTGAATCGGGAGGCTCTCACAACAGTCACTCGAGCCCTTGTGATCTCTAGGCTGGAATACTGCAATGTGCTCTACATGGGGCTGCCCCTGAAGTGCATCCGGCGACTGCAGTTAGTCCAGAATGCAGCCGTGCGAGTGATAGTGGGCGCACCGCGGTTCGCCCACGTTACACCCATCCTCCGCGAGCTGCACTGGCTACCTGTAGATCTCCGGGTGCGCTTCAGGGTACTAATGACCACCTTTAAAGCACTCCATGGTAGTGGATCTGGGTACTTGAGAGACCGCCTTCTGCCGATTACCTCCCTCCGATCGATTAGATCGCACAGACTGGGCCTCCTCCGAATTCCATCCGCCAGTCAATGTCGACTGGCGACTACACGGAGGAGAGCCTTTTCTGTTGCAGCTCCGACCCTGTGGAACGATCTCCCCGTCGAGATACGCACCCTCACCACCGTCCAGGCCTTCCACGCAGCCTTCAAGACCTGGCTCTCCCAACAGGCCTGGGGATAAGTCCTTAATTTGCCCCACCCGAGTGTTGAATGTAGAATGCATGTTGTGTTTTTACTACTTATCTTGTTTTTATATCGTTTATTGTGTATTGTACCCCCTCCCTAATGGTTGTAAGCCGCCCTGAGTCCCCTCAGGGAAAAGGGCGGCCTATAAATTTCAATAAAATACCTAAAAAAAAAATTTATAGTGATTATTATCTATATTGGCAGCTAATGAAATTAAAACTGAAATAACATTGAGTTAATGTTAGAACATCACCTGTCGGCTGTGACCAGGGGGGCATTTGCCCAGGTTCGCCTGGTGCACCAGTTGCGCCCCTACCTGAACCGGGAGGCACTCGCGACAGTCACTCACGCCCTCGTGACCTCAAGACTGGACTACTGCAATGCGCTCTACATGGGGCAGCCTTTGAAGAGTATTCGGAGACTACAACTCGTCCAGAATGCAGCCGTGCGAGCGATTGTGGGTGCACCTTGGTACACCCACGTTACACCTATCCTCCACGAGCTGCACTGGCTACCGATCAGTCTCCGGATACGCTTCAAAGTGCTAGTCGTAACTTATAAAGCCCTTCATGGTATTGGACCTGGGTACTTGAGAGACCGCCTGCTGCCAATTACCTACCATAGACCCATTAGATCGCACAGGGTCGGCCTCCTCCAGGTTCCATCTACCAGCCAATGCCATCTGGCTACCACCTGGGGGAGGGCCTTCTCTGTAGCAGCTCTGGCCCTTTGGAATGAACTCCCCGCGGAGACTCGGACCCTCACCTCTCTCCAGGCCTTCCAGAAAGCCGTTAAAACCTGGCTGTGCCGGCAGGCCTGGGGTTGATGAGTTCCCCTCCCCTCTTGACTTGTATGGCTGTATGACTCTTTTTTTTTATTATTAAAATATATTTTATTCATTTTCACATTCCATTTTACAATCACTTATATACAGGGTATTTGCTATAAGAAAAAAAAAAGGGATAAAAAAAATATATAAAACAAAATAAAAAAGAAAACACAACTCATCATTCACAACCCCACCTGACACTTCCATCCTCCATACACCCCATCTACCCCCTCCAACTTTCCTTTCCTCCCTCTAACACTCCCCTCCTACTTCCCTTTCCCTCAAACCTTCCTTCTCCCCTTACTCCCAACACGCCCTCCTTACATTCCCCTTACTCCTTCCTTACTCCTCCCTCTTCTTTCCCTCTACCTCCCTCCTTGGTGTATGCCTTTATTCAAGTGTTGTTTAATCTGATAAAAAGTAAAATAAACCAAGGAAAAAAAATATAAAGAAAGAAAAGAGAAAAAAAAAAAAGGAAAAAGAAAAACAACAACAACAACCGTATATAAGTGCATTCTTGTTCTTATTGAGACTATGTTAACACCCACCCACCCACCCCTCATAAATCCCCATCCCTAATCCTCCCGACTTCCCAGGGCCCACACCTGGCACTGCCTTCTATCTAAAGTATCTTGTGTTCGTATGGATTAAAAATAAAAGTAATATATTAAAGGAAAGAAAAACAAGAAAAAAGAAAGAAAAGAAAAAAGAAAAAGGAAAAAAAAAGAAAAAGAACTCTTTGTGTTAAGCTCAGCCCCCCATCTTTATCTATGCTTAAATAGTGTAAGTCATTCTATCTATATTTTATTCTCGTCTCTTGCTTCTTTGTTATTTACCCCAACCTCCTGTAGACTCTCCCGTTCCTCTTCCTTAACCTTGTATTCAGATAAACATTTATACAAATTTGTATAGGCATCAATATACAGTCTAGCTCAAAAGTAATCCCTACCAGTAAAATTTAAGCAGCGTGGATCATTCCACATATTCAAATATTACTTTACAGAAGAATAATCAAACTTTCCCTTCTAATAGGATTTAAACAGCGTAAATAATCTTTCTTAACCTTATTTTCAAACAGTAATTCAAAATAATCTAACCAAACCTTCCCTTCTTAGTAAAATTTAAGCAGCGTGGATCAAGTATTACTTTACACAAAAATCAGTTTACATTCTATCTTAAGATGATCCCGACCGGCTTTCCCTTCTAATAGGATTTAAACAACGTAAATCATTCCGCATGCATTTTACCCTCATCCCTTGCTTGTCTGATATTTACCACTATCAAATTTATGCAGACATTAGTTTAAGATCTAGCTCAAAATAATTTCACCAAACTTTCCCTTCTAATAAGAATTAAATAGCATGGATCATTCCACATATTCAAATAATACTTTCAACAAGAATCAGTTAACCTTCTGTTTTAAAAAATAATCTCGTCCAGCTTTCCCTTCTAACAGAATTTAAACAACATAAATCATTTTGCATCCTTTTACATATATACATTCAATATCACCCCACCAATATACGTAAATCATTCCGCATGCATTTTACCCTCATCCCTTGCTTCTCTGATATTTACCACTATCAAATTTATGCAGACATTAATTTAAAATCTAACTCAAAATAATTTCACCAAACTTTCCCTTCTAATAAAAATTAAATAGCATGGATCATTCCACATATTCAAATAATACTTTCAACAAGAATCAGTTTACCTTCTGTTTTAAAGTAATCCCTTCTAACAGAATTTAAACAACATAAATCATTCCACATTCATTTTACATATATACAATCAGTATCACCCCACCAATAAGTTCCGCTTTTTCTACCGGAGAGAGGTCGCAAACCCCCATTCAGTCCACAACTTTGGCAAATATTTTAAAATGTCTAAATCCTCGATCTCCGCTTTTCTGCTTCTCCGAGGGAGGAAAGGCTACCCCCTCCATCTTGCAGCCATGTGGTCTGTTGCTTGCCTTCTCCTTCAGCTTGTCTCTCCTCTTTTCCAAGTGAATCAGGAAGTCCCGCCTTCAAAGTCTTGTAATAGAAATCTCAAGCCTCCGAAACAGAGTTAAGACGAAGTCTTTGATTCTCAAATGTGACCGTAATGCCGGCTGGGGCCTCCCATCTATATTGAATCTGTTGATTTCTAAGCTCTTTTGTTAAAAATGCATAGTCTCTTCTTGCTCTCAACATCTGGAAAGGTATTTCTTTGAAGACAATCAAGTCCTGGTCATCAACTCGCAGACTGTTATTATGAAACTTTTGCTTAATCGCATTTCTGGATTCTTTTGTGGAAAAATATATAATTATGTCCCTCGGGAGCTGTCGCTGTTCCGCTACCAACGAGTTCTGGCGATAGATTTTCCGAATCTGCCAATCAAAGTTAAGTCCCGGGCTTCCCACCGCATGGCTGAAGGCTTCAACAAAGGTCTGTTTCAGATTCTGTCGCTCCTTTTCGCGGAATCCTCTGACTCTTATTGCAAATGCCTTCTTATTAAAATTTATCATCACGAGCTGTTCTTGAGTGTCTCTAATTTTTTGTTGTAATATTTGAATATTAGTCGTCAAATTAAAATTAGCCTCCTCCAAGCTTTCCAATTTATTCTCTATTTCAGCAGAATAATCTGACAAGGCAGACACGGCTGCAAACGTATTCGCCTTCATTTGGTCAATTTTAGACTTTAAATCATCATATAGCTCCAATACAAATTCCTTAATTTCTTGTTTAAAATCATTAAGCATTTGAAAAAAAAATTCCTGTGTTAAAAATTCTCCAGTAGAGGGCGTAGGAGACAAGGGCTGCGATTCCAGTATAGATTCTTTAGATTCTTTAGGCACATTTATAGAGAGACGCTTCGATTTTGACCTGGGTGCCATTATAAATAAACAAATAAACAGCGCTTTCGCTCCCCTCTGTTTCCAAAAAAAAAAAAATTATTTTGTTAAGGAGCGGTCTGTAGGAAGGTAAAACCGGCTAAGTACATCCCCTATCAGTCACCAACGGAGAGAAATCGCCATTTTGAAGTCCGTTTAAACAAAGAAGCCTCTAAGACAAATGGTGCTGGTATTTAAGATAGTAATAAAAGCATAAATCTCACAGGAGTGGGACCCACCCGTATTAATCCTAGCTTCAAACAACTTTGCTTTGTCCTGGGGGGGGGGGGCCTCGCCTGTCTGGGGCTGCAAAAAAGGCAGCTGAGAAGAACTGGCTGGAGATAAAAGCTCCGCTCACGCTGGGTCTAATCTCTGTCCACAGCCAAAAAAAAAGAGAAAGGCTGTGGATTACGAATAGACCCTAGCACACAGAGCTACTCCCTGCCCCTTTCTTAGCCAAAAAGGGGTAATATCTATGATCTTATTTAGATATACAGACCAGATCTCTGAGAGGAGCTCGGTTGAGCCCTCCTCGGCAACAGGCTCCGCCCCCCGGCTCCTAGTCGTTCATGACTCTTGTGTATTTTAATTACGTGTATTGTGTTTGTATCCCCTTTTCCCCTTTTGAGTTGTTCGCCGCCCTGAGTCCCTCCCAGAGAAGGGCAGCATACAAATAAACTAAATCTAATCTAATCTAATCTAATAGTAGAGATAAAAAACATTAGAAAAAAATCAGGGACATGCAGTCAGGGGAGGCAGGAGAGGCGGGGCCTCACCAGTGTCATGAGTAAAAGAAAAGAAAAATTAAAAGGAAAAAGGCTAAGGTAGTTGCTGCCAGACTCCAGAGTCACAGTGACTCTGAGTCTGCTTAGTGCTAACTGTAGTGGGAGGCGAGAGAACTATGGGGCTCCTTTGCATAAGGAATTTTTCACCTTTTAACCCTTGCTCAGAGTTAAACAAGGGTTAAAAGGTGAAAAATTCCTTATGCAAAGAAGGCACGTGGTTCTATGCCTCCTGATCTGGCAGCAGCAAATCTTGCCTAAGTTGCCTTTTTATTTTTACATTTTTTTACATTTTCATCATGGCAGGCGGTCAAGAAGAGAGTTGAAATCCACAGCTGGAAAAGGTATGTGGATCGGACAGAGGGTGGGGAGGATTCAAAATTATTGTAATTTAATTTGTAATTTTTTATTGTGAGTAATTTGTGTGTGTGTGTGTGTGTGTGTGTGTGTGAATGTGTTTCTTTATTCCCTTCATCAAACAAACTCTCCCTCAATTTGAGAGAGAGTTTGTTTGAGAAGAGAGGGGTAGCCCTCTCCCCCCCCCACTGGGAGACCCATCCTGCTCCCCTCTCCCTTTCCTCCTCCTCCTCTCCCTTTCTTTGCTGGCTGCCGCCTCGCCCCCCCACCTCCTCCGACCCCACTGCTGTGTCTGACAGGCCAGGTGTCTCACATTTATGTCCGCCATAAATACGAGATGCATGGCCTGTCGGACACAGCGGTGGGGTCAGAGGAGGTGGGGGGGCGAGGTGGCAGAGTGCGGCAGCGGCAGGGACGTCCCTGCCGCTGTGTCTGACAGGCCAGGCATCTCACGTTTATGTCCGCCATAAATGCGAGACGCCTGGCCTGTCAGACACAGCGGTGGGGTCGGAGGAGGTGGGGGGTGAGGCGGCACAGCATGGCAGCAGCAGGGATGTTCTCACCACTGTGTCCGACAGGCATCTCACGTTTATGTCCACCATAAACACGAGACGCCTGGCCTGTTGGACACAGCGGCGGGGACATTGCTTCTTGCCGCTGCGGCACTCTTGGCTCACCAACCATAATCCTCACCGCACGTCACTGGAAAAAATAGAAAGTAAAAGGATAGCTTCATTATTTCAAAACAGAAAATACCTAACGTTTGAAGAGAAATTACTGTATATTGAACAGACTATGGAACAGTATTTGGGTGTAATCAGCAAAGTATTAGCAGATTGATCTGATAGTAGCAACCTGAGGTAAAAAGAATCAGAGCAACCAGAATGTTTGGTGATGGGTGGAAATAATAATTATAGATCTGTAATGCTGGACAAGAGGACACAGTTTCTTAAAATAGTGAGTTCCTAAACTTATTCCTAAACCTGTTCCTAAACTTAAAGTTAATGTTGGAATAAAGATCCTGTCTGGTTCCAAGCTGGGAGAATGATGCTGGAAATAAAATGGAGGCTAGCTGCAAGAAAAGGAGGTCTTTGTATATATGGTTGCCAGAAACTTCAGTGACAGCAGCATGTTTCTGGGATGGCTTTTATACGTTTTTGGGGGCCTGGTGATTGAAATGCCTGATCCTGTGCAAGAACATGTCCTATGATATTCTAATGCCTGTTGCCAGATCCATATGGGTCATGTAGAGGTCATGGCTGGCTCTACAGGTAAAAGGGGAAATGGAAATCTTAGATGTTTGTCTGATCTAATCTACTCAATCTTGTCAACTTTGGCTCTTTGCTTATGAATAGACTGACCCAATCTTTCTGAATGGATATAAAATCTCCTTAAAGACTGGAGTCTTCATGCTTCTGCTTGAGGCAGTTTTCCTATAGCAGGAACATGGGGGCTGTTTTCTGCCTTTAAGATTTTTCTCAATTTCTCCTTTGGGGAAATATTCTATCCTGCCTCTTTTTAATAGTAAGAATATTTTAATCTGGGGAAGGTTTTCCCCCCTACAGCAATACTGCATCTAAAACTGTGCTAAGTAAACAATTTGGCAACACTTTATTTCAATATAATTATCTACATGATCCTTATACTTTGCACTGTGAACAGCCTCAACTCATTTTACATTAGTAGCAACTTTCAGACACTTTGAAAGGTGGTCCAGCATTGGTAGCATATTACAAAACATTTTGTAGTGAAAGGAATCACTAATGAAGGTGTGAATAATAATCTCTGTTAAAACTGAAGCAGCTCAGGAAAACTCATAGTTGCTACATTAGGTGTAATTATGTAATGACTTCCTCACCACATTTGCTATCTGTGAATTCAATAATAGTTCCAGATGATGAAGAAATCCTAGTGTCAGCGTTCCAAACAGCATCCAAAAGGCAAAGTATTGCTCAAAGTTCCAATTTATTAAGGCAGCCATGTTGCACATCTGGGAAAATGCAAATCTGAAAACTTTCCAGTTTTCCCTACCTACTTGAAAGTTCAAGATCTTGCCCCCACACCCACATCCATCACATGGTCCAATCTCCCACTGCCATGCTGGCAGTTCCACCCATCCAGTTCCGGTCAGGTGCAGAGACAAAGGATGACCTTGGCTTTCTAGAAAGAATTTTGTTATGGCTACATGGTATGTAACTCCTTACAATCACCCCTCCAATTTTCCCACAATAGAAAATGCATAGTAGAATAATAGAAAGTATAGCAGGCCAAAGATACAAAAGAAAAGATGGCTGCAGGCCTGGCACCTAGATTTAAAGATGTTTTTCAACGCAACTGCAACTCCATCAGAAGCAACATGTACTTGGAAACTTGGGAAATTTAGTACTTGGGAAACTTAGTTTCCAATTTAGCAATAGCAATAGCAGTTAGACTTATATACCGCTTCATAGGGCTTTCAGCCCTCTCTAAGCGGTTAACAGAGTCAGCATATTGCCCCCAACAACAATCCGGGTCCTAATTTTACCCACCTCGGAAGGATGGAAGGCTGAGTCAACCCTGAGCCGGTGAGATTTGAACAGCCGAACTGCAGAACTGCAGTCAGCTGAAGTAGCCTGCAGTGCTGCATTTAACCACTGCGCCACCTTTATTGGACTTGCCTGGATTTGATTTCAACCTGTTTTTCTTATTCAGCCCATTAGCATACATTCATACATGCATACATACATGCATGCATACATACATGTTTACTATGGTTTTTGAGCAACAACATAAGAAGAGGAGGAAAAACTGCTAATAATAGAAGAATAAACAGTAAAAGAACACATCTAATCAGAATTTTTTTCAATTGTATATTTCGTATTTTAGTCTGCTTTTTGTACAGCTATTTTGCTACTTAAAATTGAAGGGAGGGGACAGCTTCCTTTAGAAGAAAATAAATTTTTCCCTCTATGATCCTTAATTGGGGAAAGCAAAGTATATCTTGGGATATCATAGAAAAGGAAATACCTAGTCAACAGCTTCCACCTTGCTAGAATCGCTAGAAGAAAGCCTCTGAGAATAAAGAGTCTACCTACTAACAGTAAGAAGGGAAAGTGTTTTAAAACAGGCTCTTGAAAAACAAAACATCTGTTTTGTTTATTTGACTGAGAATTAAATTACGGAAATGCCATGTAATAGAACTTAGGTAATATTCAAGAATACAAATAATTCCTTGGGTTTGTATGGTGAGGAGGAATAACATGCTGATAACACTCCACTCTAAAATTCTGACAATTTTTTTCTAGGTTTTTTTATCTAGAAGTTGAACAACATGAGAAATAAATCAAATTCTGTGGGGCCTCATAAGTTAGTTTTCTTTATAAATAGTGTCCCAACACCCACATTTGGATGCATCCTGATTAGAATGACTGGAAATCTAAATTTCAATTCCACTAGTCAGGTCAGACCGACACCATAGTTGAGGATACTAAAACATGATGAGAAATCTAGAATCAGCAGGACCAAATTCCCTAATCCACTTTTCACCATAGGTCACCCAAAAAGGTGATCAATTTCAATATTATATGCCTACCAAAATGCCAGACAAAACTGGATTTTGTTTATTTGAGATGGATTCATTCCTGTAACTTTTTCATTATATTCCAGAAGGGATTATGTTCAAGTACTTTCCATGAAAGTATTGTTCTCTAGCCTGGATGTATTACCAGGATTATATAACAGTTGCTACAGATTCTAAATTGATCATTTTTCACTGCGGGATACTTTACCCTTTACCCATTTCCCATTTTAATATTTGTTCATTTTATACTTGATTGTTTTAAATTAATGGCCTTCCGACTCCGTTTCCTTTCATATTTTAATAAGGTCAGCAGTCAATTTGCTGAGAGAAGAGAGAAACTGCTGATATTCTGGTAGTTGAATCAGAATAAAAACAGTATTTTTTTCACAGATTCTCATTTTTTTAGTCTGTAATATAAAGCTTGACATCTATAGCAAAGCTTTTGCTCCTGAGTGAAGAATGGATGGAAAACTGTACATAATTCATACTTTCAGTCTCTAATTATATTGCCAAACTTGTCCATCAGAAGAAATTAGGAAATCACTGGAAAGATAGCAATATGTAAATGCAACTCATGGCATTAGGAAATGTAATTTTGTTTATAGGATATAAATGAAGCAATCATACTGAGATATCGTTGTGTGTTATGTGCATATGCACATGCCAAGGGCTAACTTGGAAGAGTTCCATATTATATAATAAATGCTACATTAATCCTTTAAAGTTCTTGAGAGGGAGTGGACTTAATCATGCAACACTTATCATTAATCACTATGGTCCAAGTAGCTAAGCTTTCCATGGGCAACTAAGCTATTTTTTTTAAAAGTCCATAAACATTATATATATTTTATTTATAACGACTATCCAATGCTACAATCCCCAGTGACGCGTAACGGAGTGAGTTCCCATTACTTGTCCCAGTTTATGCCAAGCTAGCAGTTCGAAAGCAAGTAAAAATGCAAGTAGAAAAATAAGAAACACCTTTGGTGGGAAGGTAACAACATTCTGTACCCCTTTGGCATTTAGTCATGCCAGCCACATGACCACAGAGACATCTTCGGACAATGCTGGCTCTTTGGCTTTGAAACAGAGATGAGCACCACCCCCTAGAGTGGGGAACAACTAGCACATATGTGCAAGGGGAACCTTTACCTTTAATGCTACAATAGATATTTCATATGTAGGGCTCTGCTAAATACTCACATGTAAATATTTTTAGTGTTAAAAAGCAATGCTTGGAATGAAGGAAAAATGAGGCAGCATATTTTGAATGTCATGGAAAGACACACCGCCCCCCCCCCCCCAAGAAAAGGAGGAAAACACCCATATTTAACTTTTTTGATAAATGTATCTTTTCAGGTCAAGGAAGTGGAGCTTCTGTGTTTTTGTTTTTTTAAATTTCAGATGCTAAAATAATTTAATCAACATAACCAACACTTTCATCATGATGAGAAGAGAGCACCATTTGCTGTTCCAACTCAAAAGTTATCAAAAATCATCTTAGAATAGCCATGAAAGGGGAACAGAGGGAGCAAACCTCCATGACACGTTATTACCAAGAGCAGTTTTATTACTTTTCATTACTCAAAAGAGTGCAGAGGAAGTACAAAAGGAAAAAGTATATCATATGCTTTAGGCAGTCAGAAAATAAACTTGTCTAAAGTTTCTGATCAGTCAAGAAATCCTGCCTGCTGTTGGAAGAAATATCCATCTGGTTCAGTTCCAAGCCTGAAGGAAGGCACTGGAGACAAAATGGAGGCTGGAGACTGATTGGAAAGAGGGTCCATTTATTGATGAAGCAAAATTACCAAGCACATGGTAGCTGACCACATGGAGTTGAGAGAGGGTGGCTTTTATACCTTCTCTTGGGCTTTGCACTTGAACTTCCTGTACAAGAACATGTATTCTATTGGCTGTTGTCTGACTCCCATGGGACCATGTGGGGTCCTGTTTGTCTGAGATAAGTTTGGTTGAAATTGCTGTCTTTAGGAGATTGCAATGCAGTGGGCTCTGTATCTTCTGATAGGTAATCCTATTATGTCCTGGAGTGTCATGCCTTAATCCCATCACCCTGGAGCTGAAGGTCTTTTATTTTGTGGATAGGATGGCCCAGTCTTCCTTAAAGGGCACCAAATATCTGCTGAGGGCAGGGAACTGGGGCCAAGTTTCTGTCTCCCTTAAGATTTCTATTTCTCTTTTAGGGGAAATATAATATTCTGCTTTTTAAATATTTACGAAAACATTTCATTCTTCTAGGAGAGGGATGGGTGCTAACTTTGTATACTGTGAAATGGGACAGTTGACAATTCTTGTTGGAACGTCTCTTGCCGTCCCCCGTGCCATTCCAAATTAGCCTCCAGAGTAGATTTTTCTAAACTGGGTATATCCACTTGTGAGAAGAATTCTTAGAAATTCCTGCCAGCCTAGCTAGAGCTGATGATACTGGGAGCTGAAGTTTACACATTGGAAATATAGTAATATTGGGATAGTCAGCTTTAGAAATTGGAGGACTCTTCAGAACAGTAAGAAATGTAGTGATGGGAATATCAGGAAGGCAAAGTTTCATGCCAATTCATTTTCTATTTCCTTTTTATTTCTTTTTGCTGGTGGGAAGAATCTTTTAAAAAAAAATATGAAATTGAAATACTTCAGAACGCTAAGAAATGTAATGGTGAGAATGTCAGGAAGGCAAAGTTTGATGACAATTCATTTTCTATTCCCTTTTCATTTCTTTTTGCTGGTGGGAAGAATCATTTTTTACAAATAATGTCATTAAACTTTTAATTACAATAGTAACGATAATATCAACTAAAAAGGAAAGAAAAATTTAAAAAGAGTAAAAATGGAAAGAAAACAAAAAAGAAAGAAAAAGAAAAAAGAAAAAAGCCTAAAAAAGCAACTTTGCACTTGGATCACAACAAGTATGTATATTACAGGGTGCTCCAACCCCTATGCCACGGACTGACACTGGTCCATGGCCCACCATGACCAGACTGCGCAAGTTGGTGAATCCCCATCTACCCACATGAGGGATCCAGGCAGTGTGCTAAAACACGCACCCTGGTCCATGAAAAACCAACTTCCACAGAACCTGTCCCTGGAGCCCAAAAGGTTAGGGGCCACTGCTATATTACACAGAACCCTCTTCAATCCACCAGTCTTCCCCAGAAGTAGCCAGTGGAAAGAATCTGAGTGGAATTCAATGTAGGTAAAATGTAGCCATATGAATGCAAGAGGCTGGAGTAATTTATAAAATTTCATAAAATCTCAGTTTATACTGCATGTGATAAAGTCAGGGAACAGAGAGGAATGGTGATTATTTTATATGCAATAGAAAACACAAATAGATAAACACAGGCTTCACAAAGTATATCAGAACTTAAATGAGTAACTGTATCAGCTTGGATTCCAAACTGTTGTGATTGCCCATTACGTCAGATTCATTTAAGAAGGACTTGCAAATTGAAAACTAAAATTTCTTTGTTCTTTTTTGCTCTCTCAAAAGTTATATGTATTCTTCCACTCCCACGCCACCCCATGTCCCAGCTTTCTTTCTGTTCCATTCTTCTCCTTTGTTGCAGTTCTTATATATTTATAAAAAATTATGCATTTGAACGTGACATACGCATCAACTCATCCCCTTATAATGGCTCATTAGCACTCAAGCACACAACAGCAGGTGAAAATGTTCTCAGGTCCATGAAGGTTAAAAAAAGGCCTGCAGAGCACCATTAGGGATTCATAAATTTTATCATGCAGCTGGAGGTCTGTTCTGTTCTCAACAAGACATGGACTTGAATTTTATTTGGGATACGTTTGATAAATATCATGGAAGATTATTAGACCATTTCACCCCCATCAGGAGTGGGTTTCTGCTGGCATTACTGCCGGTTCAGTGTGTGTGCGATTTTGCACGCACATGTGATTTTGCGCGCTTGAGTTGTGCGCATGAGCTTCACTTGCATGCACCTGACACACTCTGCACGCATGCACAGTTGCCTATAAATATGTCTGTGCATGCGCAGAACACTTAAAAAGATCAAAAAAGGATGCCGTGGTGACTAGGAAACCAGTTCGGGGGAGTATGCCGTCCCTACTGGTTCAGAGGGCCAGTCGCCATTTCCACTACTGGTTCCACCAAACCAGTGGTGCGAACTGGTAGGAACCCACCTCTGACTGCCATAAATATGTGTAAATTACCTAACTACGACTGCTGAGTCAAAAGTTATGAGAGGCTGTGGCTACAATTCTGCAGTGCATGTTACAAGTGGTGTATGCAAAGTTTCAGTTTTCCAATTTTACACATGGAAATGAAATAGGTTTGATGAAGTAGTTTTGCCCACCAACTGCTTTGTTAACACGTTTTCTTAAAACTCCTTCTGCATCTCAATTTCAGTTAGTGATACTGCAAATATTTCACAGTAATCCAAAGAAGAAGATGACTACTATATATGGCAGGTTTCTGATAACAATACTACAGTAGTTCAACACCTGTTTTGACATCTTGAGATATTGGCTTTCTAACTTAAGAGAATACATTTATAATTATCTATGTGAGCTGCTGCCTTAATGGCATTAGAACTACAAAATACTACTCAGTTCTACGGCATAAAAATTACAATCCCATGGATGTAGTTAAGCAATTTATCAGATCACTTTAAAATGTACTTCTTATAACAAGAGAGGCTGTCCCTCAGAAACATTGTTTCTTTTCTAGCCAGTGGTGGGATTCAATTTTTTTTATTATTATTATCGGTTCTGTGGGCGTGGCTTGGTGGGCATGGCATGGCTTGGTGGGCAAGGCAGGGGAAGGATACTGTAAAATCTCTATTCTCTCCCCATTCCAGGACACTGGGACTCAGGAGGCAGAGAATAGATGGGGGTAGGGCCAGCCAGAGGTGGTATTTACCAGTTCTCCAACTACTCAAAATTTCTACTACCAGTTCTCCAGAACTGGTCAGAACCTGCTGAATACTACTTCTGTTTCTAGCTTAATAACCAGCTTATTGAATTATTACTCAATGCAAGAAACTATGATCTTAATTTTCCTGCTATGGCATTCTTTGATGTGGAAGAATGTGTACCCACTACTGCAAATTAGGTATGCTTTTTCCTTGCAGTATTGTATAGTAGCCCTGTTTAGCCAGTTCTTATGACACAGCTGTTGACTAGACTTGATACAGTATCTTGATAGATTCCAATTCCTAGGAAAATAGTCAAGAATAGCATATGCATTTTTAACACAGCAATTGATCCCATCAAATTAACAATCCGAATGATGTTGTTAGGATAAGACCAAATCATATGAGTTATTGTTCCAATTCTAAAATTGTATCTCCAAGAATAAGGTGACTGCAACTATCATTGATACGTTTATTAAACAGTTTATGTAGTGTCCAATATTTAAGCATATTTTGTTCTTGGTAATTTAACTAAATTATAAAATAATTACTTATTTACTTAATTACAAGATCTTGGACACTTAATTTTCTAGTATTTGATGTGATGCTCTGCTGGTTTATCAAAACAGAATATTCAAACTCATTATTTTAGAATAGGGTTGGAGAACCTTGGCCCTTTTATGACTTGTGGACTTCTGCTCCCAGAATTCTGAGAGTTGAACTTCATAAGTCACAAAAGGACCAAGGTTCCTTACCACTGTTTTAGATGCTACTGTATATAATAAATAGCAGGGTGGGTAAAAACTATTTTAAGGCTGCAAAGAAGGTTATATGGAACATACAGCCTTTGCTTTTTAAGCAAATTATCTCATTATTTCTTTTTGTAAGTCTTATCTCAATAAGTGCCTTGCTCTGTTGAATTATAGATCCAAAACTAGCCATGTTAGTTTGCAGTGTGTTGCTCAAGAACACATTAATTTTCTGAAGCCATTGAAGTTACAAAGCCAGCTGCTTTTTCAGTATGCTAATGTGTATTTATTAAGAAATGGTAGCTGATGTTTGTAAAGGAACCCAAGTATAAGAACACTGCCTAAGTTGTATAATATTGTGGAATAATAATGTGGAATGTAAGAAAATATTTAGGACTGCAACAAAATTGTATTCCAGTTGAAAAATTAAACATAACAAAAGTTTGTTTTTAAATTTTTGTGGCAGCATTAAAATGCTAATCATAGGAAACAGCAATATAAAATTGCATTATGTTTAACATGTATTTCAGCTCTTCATTGAAAAATGAAAACCTTGTTGTACAGTGCTATAGAAAAGACTTGTGTTTCATCAGAAATAAATAGAAGATTAGATGGACAGAGTTACTGTTTATTTTAAAAGCAAGTATAAATAACTGCTTTTGATAAGGTCAACACATTCTTAATAATTTTAGAGATTTTAAAAAAGAATGTGAACACACCACAGTCTTTCCAAACCCAGCAATGAGACACAACAGGAGATGTTTTACTAGATCATTAATATATGCCTCCAGTACACTGTTAAGTTCAGGACTGTAGTCCCAGGAAGAGCATTCTTTGCTAAATAAATCAAGCCCCGAAGTCCAAAACATTACATTTAATTTAGATTTTCTTGCATTATTTCTTCCCTATTTCTCTACATTTGTATTTCTAATGCAAAACAAACTTGTTTGCAGCAGAGGAGAAGACAACATTTTTTGCAGGTCTTCTGAAAACTTTAATGAAATAGTTTGCTCTACCTATCTTGTTGGATTATCTGCTCCCTTCACTATCCACCACTTTGGACTTTCAACCTCAGGTATAAACAAGATGTATCACTGAAGTAAGCAGAATTTGCATATTAAATCAAAATGATATAATGAGAGATTTGGCAGGGGTGGGAGAGTGATATTTTCAGGACAGAAGATTTGTTAATGATAAAACTAATTAACCTCTGATTTATTTTTTTTAAATCCAAAATCTTCATTAAGTCAAGCGAAGTTTCACAAAACAATTATGATGGCTTTTGAATTTTCATGAACTTTTTATAAGATTTGACATCCATGGAATAAAGTAGAATTGTTATTAACTGTGATATGTAAATAATACTTCAAATGAAGCCATCTAAAGTCATATTAAGGTTTTTTCACAACCACATTATATTGCTATTCCATATTTAGTAAGAGTATATATTAGGGATTATATCCTGGCAAAAAGAGCAACAAAGCATTACCATTTTTGTTTTGTTTTTATTGTATCTGCAGATAGCCAACCAACAGCCTTTTATAAAGTGAGTCCCCCTGGGAATAGGGCGGCATACAAGTCTAATAAACTCAACTCAACTCAACTATTCTCCAGGGTTGTTGTGAAGAATATTCTAGATGTCTGATGGATAAAGTTGCTCAGGTCTCTTTAGTGGTTAATCCTGACTTGGAAAGTCTGGTCAAAGCGATTAAAGCACAATCTTGCTTGACTAATGGGAAGAGATTGATTTTGTGACTTCTGAGAAATGGAGAAAGTCCTTGGAACTATTAAGCCACCAGTTTGTTTATTAGAATCAGGGTTTTCCTGGTTGGTGAAGGCCTTTGGGGAATGTGATTGACAGTAATGAATTCATCATTGAATGAGGGAATGATCCCACCAGCTTTGAAGAAGGTGATGGTAGGTGTACTCTAAAAACTGTGATTAGACTCAACAGACTTGGATAACTTTCATCTAGTGTCCAACCTCTCCTTTTAAGGAATGTTGTTGAGAAGATGGGCCAATCTTGTTTTTCAAAAGAACCATGAAGCTCCAGCAGTTTTTCTGCACTTTAGGCTAGGTGAGATATAGAATCCCTCTGAGTGGTTTTACAGATTTTTAATGAATGCTTGTGCCATCAGGAGACTCACCTTCCTTTTCTGTTTTGTTCGATGTTCATATTTTGGTTTTTATTCTGCATACCACTCAGAGTAATAAAAGACTTGGGCAGCCTTTAGAATTCTAAATTAACAAACAAATAATCTCTAGAGTATTTTTCACATGTACAATTGCAAAGCCATGGCCTTCTGGTAATACTGAATATTTTGATCTGTTTTTACATGCTTAAATTTAAATTTGGGAACATAATCAAATGTTATGATAAATAATCAATTCCCTTGTATATTAGGAAATATTTAACTTTAAGATATCAAAAGTCTCATCTGTGAAATCTAAAACCTTAAATGTCTATACAATTTAGAATTACAATTATGAATACATTGTAGACCACAATTACATTCATCTTTGAATTGCTACAAAAAACAGAGTTTCCAGAGCAAGGATAACATACTACATTGTATGGCAAGAGCTAGATTGGCATTTACCATTGCACTTGAGGAAGTGAGCTACCTTAGTTGGCTTAGGACATTGCTTATTTTAAATGTGGAAAAATAAAGTATCATTGAAATATAAATGTAAATACCCAATGCATAATTTTTGGGAATATGCTATTACTTTCAAACATTCCCTTTAAAAAAGATAATGCTGCTGTATTTCTTGCTTTATTAGGTGCCTGCTGTTTATTAAAAATACAATCTCTTTTTATGTGTAACTTGGATAAAGAAAGATTTTGTTCAAATAGATTTTCCTGACATCACAGAGTAATTTATGTTTCAGAATATGTTGTCTCTCCTCTCCCATCCATGAAATTAAAATATGATTCAGCTGTTTGAGGTAGATATGAACAAAAATGAAAATTTCTATATAATCGTTTTGATTATGCAATCTTTTTTATTTTAATCTATGTACACCTAAACATGCATTTTCTTTCATTCTAATCTTATAATTTGTCAAGTGTTGTCTTAGAAAGTGCTCAGATTACCCCTATATATTTGTATTTCTCATTACATAAAAAGTTAAATTCTTAAACCAGATATGTTAAATGGTAAGAAAAGACAGATGAAGGAATTTTTTCTCCACAGAACCTCACCAACTGTGAAAGGCTGTTGAACAAGATTAGAAATAACAGTCTGAAATGAGGCTAGTTTATTACCAACATCACAGTCTGTGAATGGCAGAAAAACACTCAATATTTTCCATCTTTATTTCAGTACAAACGTGGTTTGCATTTGATACATAGCAGTCACATGAGTTCTTTTAAAAAAACTACCTTAGGCTTTTAAAAAATTATAATAAACCTATTTATGAGGACCCAGATTGTTGGGGGAAAATATTCTGACTCTGTAAATCATTTAGAGAAGGCTGTAAAGCACTGTGAAGTGGCATATAAGTCTAAGTGCTATTGTAATTGCTATCAGACATCTGGGTCCTTGGATGCCTGAATCTTTCAAAGATGCTGATTTCTTAAAAACATTACAAATTCTGTGTCCATTTCACACCGTGGGTCATTAAATATTATTTATTTAGTTAATGCTTTATTCTCTACATATTCTCTTGATTCTGTATTAGAAACAGTAACATTCAAGGTATATCATCCTAGCCATACTTCCCAGTTCCTTCTGCCTCCCTATCATCCATGCACCACACCTGATGCTTCTGGATATATCTGGTCCCCAGATTCAATATAGTTGTAATATACTACGTAATGGAAAGTGGCTTATATATTATATAAGACATATGAAATATTGCACTACTATGGAGTTTGAAAATCCAATTTACATATTTTTTCTAGAAACGGCTAACTAGTCACTTTTTAATTGACTAGGGAAAAATGTTTTTCAAAGTCCACCAAAAATAAAAACCACTGCCTTATAAAATGCAGTTGGATTTCTAAATGCAAATGTATATGCTCTTGGTCCAACTTCCCCAACACTAAAGTCAACAAATCTGAGAAGAGCTGGTTAAATTAAATTAGCTGAACAAATGGAACATAGAGCACTACATCAGGTGTACGGTCCATTTTGGTAGGACTACACCAGAACAAATGGTCAATAAATGCACACTTACACTGATAGCAATTTCCATAAATCAACAAAATAAGGTATTGATATTTCTTGGAAGAAGTTCCAAATCTACTTTGCCCACAAAATCACAGTGCTTTTAAAAGTGTTTTGCTAACATAAACATTTCTCCGCAATCTATCATTTTCAGACATTGCTTAAAAAAGGCATCATGTAATTGCTGGAAAACCTTTTTAATCTTAACATACACATTTATTATTTACTTAACCTCAAATGTAAGATAATTTTCAAAAAAAGATAGTGGGGCTGGGGAGAGGGAAAATCCTGCAAAACACCTGCATAATAGAAATTTGCCAACTCCAGCTAAAAACAATTTCTTTTGTAAAATGCATCCAATTTTTTAAAATATATTTATTCATACCTCCCTGAAGGCATACCCACATATTACTTAAAATGTATTGCCTGTAGAATAAGGTACTCCTTTTATAAAATCAATTGAGCTTTATCGACATGTAGATTCTATTCTCACATGGACCAAACTGGATGGAAATGAGTTTTGGAGGGAGAAAGTGGTATTTAAACCAATTTGAAGTCTTGGAAAAAACAACGGGTATGATCCAAGAACTGAAGGAGGTGAGGAAAGATTTAATAGGACAGGGTTATAAAGAAGAAACAATGCCTGGTTAGATGGTACAGAAAAGTTAAAACATATCAGCCATCAACCCCTTCCCAACAACTGCATACCTGTAAGGCATGCAGGCTTTTCAGCAGGAATGTCTGCAGTCTTTAGCATTTCCAGATATTCCTCTATTCAACAGCTCCTTTTGTTCTTAACCAGGGAATGTAAGATAGCCCTTCAAGTCACATGTGATAAAATACTGTATAGAGTCATGTTACAATGAAATAAATAGCTTGCATTGCTTTGTTGCCATCTGAAAACTTGTTAATTCTGTCAAAATAGGACCAACATGAGGCAGAAATTATTTTTTTAGTCATTTAAATCATTCATAGGTAACCGATAGACACCACGGGCCATCACCAACAGTGCCCTCAAGAAAAGCTACACATGCATATTATTCATAAGCGTTCAACGTCTTCATCCACCTTTCCTTATTACTATTCTTGCTTCAATGAAGTGGATAAATTAGGTTCCCAAAGTTCTTGGATTTTTTTCCTCAGATTACATTCTCCAGACATATAACAAGCTCTTTTCTATCAGAGTTTATTGAATGAATGTTGAATGTGGCTTGTTGGCCTTACCTTAAATGTGCCTAAAGACCAGCACCCAAAAATTGCACTACATTGGATACCTTCTGGAGGGAAGAGAAAATGAGGCTGACCTCAAAAAAACCCGGCACCAAACATTTAAGGAAGATTTTAAGATTATTAATGTCCCATGGGACGATGCCAAAGATGCTGCGAATGACTGAACCTGCTGGAAAACATTTGGTGCCAAATGTGCTCTGCACAGGACCTAATGATGGTGGTGATGATGATGATTTTAGAAGAATGGAAATGCAATGTCATAAAGCTTGCACCAGATGTTTCTTTGATCAAAAGTTGATCAATAGTACATAACCTTTAAATTAAACAAAAATAACCAGTTTCTTTCTTTTGGCTCCTATTTAAGGACTGGCCAAAGATACTTGCTGCTTAAATACTGCACTATGTCAATTCACCTCTCTTTTCATTATGTCCATAACCAGCCAGGTTATATTTGTCATATGAGATGGAGCATCCCATAGGTATCTTTTCTTATCCTAGGCAATGAAAATGCCATAACTAACTAATTACCTAACTGTCAATCTGCTTCCTTCCATATCACCCAGAATCAGCAGCCAGGAGTGCTAATTTCATTTTGCCTAGTGATAGATCTGCCTGCACAATTGAATCTTTAAACTGCAAATGGGGGTAAGCTGCGAGGTTCAGATTCATTTGTCAAAGAAAGGATTTCTATTGCCAGTGCAAATGACCCCATGAGCTGCAGCTAAAAGGGCTTCTAGACTTTTGTCCCATTGATTTAAACCAGAAGGTTAACTCTGCTTCAGCTTCACCATTTTGGTGTTTGCTTGAGTCGTGGAAATCACTATTTAAATATGAGGAATGCACATACATCTTTTTAAAGCTGATATAATCCCATATAAATGTTGCTTTAATATGATGGCTTCCATTTCTTATTTCTTTAGGGGGGATATTTATTATACAGATCCATTATCAATGTGCAGTGGGAACCCTATTTAAAATATACTGGGAATATAATGGCCGCCGCTGTAAAATATTTATTCATTTACAGCTTTCATTTAAGTACAGTACATTAAGAAATAATGCATATGAGTCAAACTACAAAGGCTAGGTTGCTAACACATTTCATCCTCAGTGGCAACCTTCACTGAACTTTTAAATCATACTTGTAATATAGAATTCAGTTCAAAATTTATTATATTACATAAAGGTCTTTGCATACACGATAAGCTGCTTTATAGAGATGGGATGTGATCTTGTTACATTAATGCAAAAAGTAAGCTACTTTTCCATTAAAAGAATAACACAAACATTATAGCTGAAGACATTAAAATGGACATCACACATACAGAACAGAATAACAGAGATTGAAGAGACCTTGAGGTCTTCTAGTCCAACCCTCTGCTTAGGCAGGAAACCCTTCACCACTTCAGACAAATGGTTATCCAACATCTTCTTAAAAACTTCCAGTGTTGGAGCATTCACATCTTCCTGAGGCAAGTTGTTCCACTGATTAATTGTTCTAACTGTCAGGAATATACATTTACAGTATATAAAATAGCATATCTTTTTGAAACTATTTGATTGGTTGCAATTCCTTTGCAATTGTCTTTTTGAATGTACTGTTTTCCATTAGGTTTAGCTTTTATATGATCTGTTTGAAAATTATGCCAGTTATACTTTCTTGATACAGTGAACATTATATTTTTTCCCCATTTAGGTAGCATCGTGGAATTAAGTTAAACTAGGCATAAACCACTGTACGGTCAGTCACACAACCTTTGTATAGCTTTGTACAGCACAATCTTTAGCTGTATTGTACTGAACTAGCAATTAGTCATGAATCAAATCACAACTGGCTGAGTTCACACACCAAGCTGAAACAGAACTACTGTTTTACAAAGTATATCTAAAGAAATCTCAAGTGTGATCTATGAATTCAGCTCTTACGATTTGCGGTTTCCTATTTTTTCTCTGTCAGTGTGGAAGCAAACACCTCAGATTTGCTTGTGATATCAAAACAGGAGTAAAAGTGTAGAAAATTTCATTTTTGTCTCATTTTCCCTGAATTTAGAGAGATATAGCTAAATTATTATTTCTTTTTCTCCTAGCTTAAAGATAGCTGTTCAAGCATTGTAGCCAAGCAATTTTCATTTTAGAAGTATTAAACATTAAACCAGTTTTTGTGGCTGTTGTTAGTTAACATACAGTGTTAATACATTAATCATGATAAATAAGATATTGTTTATTGTTTTTTGTTCTTTGAGCAAACTGGCCTACATTAAAAATGAAATACACACACACACACACACACACAGAGAGAGAGAGAGAGAGAGAGAGAGAGAGAGAGAGAGAGAGAGAGAGAGAGAGACTGAGAGACTCTCTATATAGTTTTCTCACTGACAATGAAAGCAATCAACCAATGGAACAGCAGTTTTCTCACTGACAATGAAAGCAATCAACCAATGGAACAGCTTGCCTTCAGAAGTTGTGGGAGCTTCATCGCTAGAAGTTTTCAATAAGAGACTGGATTGCCCGTGGCACGACAAAACTGCGCACGACTACAGCGCGCCCGATTAAACCGCGTCGCTGACGTCATCAACAGGGTGACAACAGCGAGCGCGGAGAAAGAAGGGCGCTTTAAATAGCGATTTGAAAGCAAGCCGATTCAAGTTAAGGTAAGGGTTAGGTTTAGGGTTAGGTTTAGGGTTAGGTTTAGGGTTAGGTTAAGGGTTAGGGTTAGGGTTAGGTTTAGGGTTAGGTTAAGGGTTAGGGTTAGGTTTAGGGTTAGGTTAAGGGTTAGGATTAGGTTTAAGGTTAGGTTTAGGTTTAGGTTTAGGTTTAGGTTTAGGTTTAGGGGTTAATTTTAGGTTTAGCGTTTACAGCGTGCTTTTTTCTCCACACTGTTGTCGCGCTGTGATGACGTCAGCTACGCGGTTTCGTCGAGTGCCCTTTAGTCGAACGTCGTTTTGTGGTGGAACCGGATTGCCATCTGTCAGAAATGGTGTAGGATCCTGCGAGAGAGATGACCTACAAGGTCCCTTACAACTCTACTCATCTGTTAAATCTGTTAAATATATATACATATAGATAGATGATGATTGATAGATAGATAGATAGATAGATAGATAGATAGATAGATAGATGCGTATTAATCACTGTTCATTTTGACTACATAGTAGAAATAGGACATTTGAGAGTTAACAAGGTTGATGCTGTATGGAACAAAACTGTGACTGAATCTAAATATTCTGCTTCGGTTACCATGAAGCTTCCTCCCAGAAAGTAACAAGGAAAACAAGTCGTGAAGAGGATGCATTGCTTATATGCTATGTCCTGGATAGAAGGAAGTGAACTACCAATGATCTTTTCTGCCTCACCACTCTCTGCACTGCCTTCCTGTCTAAAGCAGTAATGTGGTGTCCTTCAGGTATTTCATTCAGAAACCTCAATGGGCTTCAGAGACACAAATCAGTCACTATTACCGCTTTTGTTATATCCAATTTATACGAATGTTACCCTAGGACCAATTTGATAGTGTGGAACACAGACATTGTGACCCAAACTGAGTTTGTTAAAGCCCTGTATTGTGGCTTGCCTAACTGTATTTCATATTTTCGTGTCCCATTTCATTAGCCTTATTTCACCTGTAAGCAGGATGAATGGAACCATGCTTTGTGCTCCTCCAGTGGAAACATTGCTTTGTTAGTGTAAATATTTCCAAATGCAGGTGTTAAACCAGCATCATGTTTAACCAAACAATGCAAATAAAGAAGAATCTACATCAAATGGAAGTTAATGTTGCACAGTCAGATCTCATTAATTAAATTTGTCTTGTAACAGCAACATGAATTATTCTTAGCACAGATGATCCACACAATATGGGAAGCAACAGCAAAATATTTCAGAATATTGAATAAACAATATTTGTTTGGAGGATTACTGATTAATTACTACAGAACAAAACAGGTACTTTCTTTTTGAAGTTACAATACTGCAGAGCGACATGCCCTGTTGTATTAGCACATGAAGAAATGAAATAAAATTCTCTTTTACCCATTGCATTTACTGTTCTTTTTTTTTTTAATCTGGAAGGGTCTCTTTTTCAAGGAGACGAAAAGGAAAGTGATAACAGAATATCATAGCTTGCTTTCATAATTTCTATTTTCAGAGACACATGCTATATACTGTCAGACTTCTCTGTGATCCATAAAGCTCTGGACACAGCCTATAAAATCACCTGTATCCAGAAGGGGAAAAATTCAAAATTATGAAAGAGCATCATGGTGTTGCAATGCAAACCCCCCCCCCCAATGCATTACTGTTTTTCATACAGGTATGGAAAGGGAGGTGCTTACAGCCCAATGCTGCAGTCCTCCTTTTGGCAAAAGCAAGGTAATCCTGTGGATTTCTCAGTACAGAAACCCACCAAATATTATTTTAATATGACCACAGACGGACTTAAGCAGCAGTCATATGAATTGTGATTAGGTTTATTTGCTAAGTCTTCTCATCTTTCCTATCACCCATCTCCTTCCACTTATGACTGTATGACTGTAACTTTGTGCTTGTATCCTTACAATTTATATTGTTTCCTAATATGATATAATTGCATATTTGTACCCTATAACTATCATTAAGTGTTGTACCTTATGATTCTTGACGAATGTATCTTTTCTTTTATGTACACCGAGAGCAAATGCACCAAAGACAAATTCCTTGTGTGTCCAATCACACTTGACCAATAAAGAATTCTATTCTATTCTATTCTATATTAAATGTTAATTAAATTAGAAGACATTATACATTACGTTACATTTTTAACTTGGCCTGCTTTTGCTTTGTACAGCTCCCAATATATTTAACAAAGGCCAACTGCAGCTTTCAGCCTGATGGCTCTGCAACTATAAATACCGCAATTTTCAAAATATTTTGGAATGATGTTTAAAGATTATTTCCCAAGTCAGATGATTGGAAAGATACCTTCTTCAAGGTTAAAAAAAAAAGCCTTTTAAAAACACAATTCACATGCTAAGGTAAGGGACTCCCCCTAGCTTTACCAACCTAAATTGAAAGATCGACTTCATTTTTGAAGTCTGAGTTCCTGTGGAGACTGTGGCAGGATGCTTCACAATCATCCATCATGGGAGCTTGTCCCTGTCATGTAGGTTCAAAATATTTGAATTTCATATAGACACTTCTCTATAAGATGAACAGTTGAGTCAAAGAGCTGAGGCAGAGACAGTGTTACTGGGTATTTTTGAGCTGCTGCTTGGAGGAAATGTAGTAGAGTATAGTGGAGCATTTACAGCTTTGATAAATAAGTCACTGTACATTTGTGGGATAACGAAAAATGCAGAGCTTCAACAGAAATTCTAAAACTTCTAAAGTTTTGGCTATTCAATAAATTAACGACTATGATCAGAAAGGGGACGTGGTGGCTGAATGGCTAAGACACTGAGCTTGTTGATCAGAAATGTCATCAGTTCGGTGGTTCGAATCCCTAGTGTCGCATAATCGAGTGAGCTCCCGTTACTTATCCCAGCTTCTGCAAATCTAGCAGTTCGAAAGCAACTAAAAGTGCAAGTAGAAAAAATAGGAACCACCTTTGGTGGGAAGGTAACAGTGCTCCGTGCACCTTTGGCATTTAGTCATGCCAGCCATATAACCACCGAGACGTGTTTGGATAGCACTGGCTCTTCAGCTTTGAAATGGAGATGAGCACTGTCCCCTAGCATCAGGAATGACTAGCACATATGTGCGAGGGGAACCTTTACCTTATGATCAGGAAAAGATGAGAAGGAAGAAAAAGAAAGAGAGAGTGTCAGCCCTCAGCCTGTCCATCACCATGCTCGCTCAGCCATGCTTACACACCACTAATGCTGCCATGTTGATGCTGCCTCTCTGATGTCGATTGAGCCTGTAGCTGCATGTGGCTCTTCTACTTGGGTGCAACTGCCTACTCTGATGTAACTCTTTTGCTCGGATGCGGCTAACCAGGAAAGAGGTTATGATGACACTAAGTGGGGGTGTGGCTGAGGATGTGAGTCATGGTGATTGGTGATGGTGGGTGGGTGTCATCTGGGTGGAGTTGTGGGTGGAGCTGGGTGGGGTAATGGTATATATCTTTATCTCTATCTATCTATCTGTCTGTCTGTCTGTCTGTCTGTCTGTCTGTCTGTCTGTCTGTCTGTATTTAGTGTCACAACCCCTGGTATGCCCAAATATGGGAGGAAGCAGACTGCTTCCATTCTCTGTCTACCGGCTTGTCACAAGAGACGATCACGACAGAAACCCAATATTATTACTGTTGCCTTTGTTACATTTGTGTTGTATTTGTGCTGAAAAATAAATTATATATAAACTTTGTTAATCTTTTTTTTTGTTTTATATATATATATATATATATATATATATATATATATATATATATATATATATATATATATATATATATATATATATATATGTAGGTCTCTAGTTGTTCGGGTTTTCTCCCGTGTAGAATTGGAGATGTCTTGGCGACGTTTCGACGAAGTCACATTCGTCATCTTCAGGCTGCTGCTGACTACTTCAGGTTTGGTGTTTCCATCTACTCCTGGAAACAACTCCTGTGTGTGTGTGTGTGTGTGTGTGTGTGTGTGTGTGTGTGTATATATATATATATATATATATACTTTAAAGTCACAACCCCTGGTATGCCCAAGTATGGGAGGAAGGTCACACTTCCACTCTCTGTCATTAGGCTCGTCACAAGAGACCATCCAGACAGAAACCCAATATTTTTTACTGTTGCCTTTTTTGTTACATTTGTTATATTTATGCTGATAAATAAATAAAGGGAGACTAGTATAGATCTATTTCAAGCTATTTAGCTCTCATCAGCTAGCCATACCCAAGTTTTTGGGAATCGAACCTGTGCTCTATTGCCTCCCAGGCAGGGAGTTAACCATTTGAGCTACAGAGAACGACTCCTTTATCAGCCAGCCAGGGTGGGAGGTATATACTTTAAAGTCACAACCCCTGGTATGCCCAAGTATGGGAGGAAGGTCACACTTCCACTCTCTGTCATTAGGCTCGGGTGATGGTGTTAACTTGGTTAGAACTGACTTGGATTTGATTACCGTTGTATCATTGTCATTTAGTGCTGGTTATCACGTAGTTTGTTAGATAGAGATAATTTTTTTCACCAAACAAACTGAATCTCTGTTTGTATGCAATGTGAATGCTGGAACGTGACAGAGATAGAGAGAGAGAAAGAAAGAAAGAAAAAAAGAGGAAGGGAGGGAGATGGTATTGGATAATAGAGGAAAGATTTCATCATAGTGCAAATATCTGAATATTAAGCAAAGTTACTACTTACATTTGCAGCAATACATGTGTTCCAATGACAAGGATACCACACTATCTTTTCACATTCCCTACAGTAAATTTATATACAGTAAATTATATAATTCATACTCTTACATACATCCAATACTAAACCTTTTTTTGGGGGGGAGGTGGTTCTCTCATTCGTTCTCCCTTTCTCACAGAATCATAAATAATTTCTAATTTCTCTGAATAATAAAATCTTCCCCTGTCTGTTCACTAGAAGTTTATACTTTAAATTATTGTTACAGCTTAAAACTGAAACTCAGTTTATGAGGCATGATAAACTGGTTTTATTCTTTTTGCTCAGTTTTTAAAAGTATCCTTACATTCATTACCCCCTTGTACTACTGTCAGGCTCAACGATGTAATGTGTATTTAATTGTTCTCAATTTATGTTCGTTTTAATGTAACTTCATTATTTACTTCATTACAGAAGACTAAGAATGCCATTTGGTACAAATCCTCTCACTTGTACGTACTGTAAAAAGAAATGTATTGTCCTGAGATGAACATGGAAATCCTTTAAGCTTTCTATAAGGTAACTTTATAATGGTTGAAATTAAACTCTAACTCTTTCATAAGAGGGAGACTCAAATTCAGTGTTCATTTTATTTAAGTGTGGTAAAGAATGTGCATACATTAAGTAGAAGGCTTTCTTGGTAAGGAATTGGTTGGGATCCAGAGAGGCTGCCACTTGAAGAAGGAAGAAAGAGGAATTTTCATCAATTTCCTTTCTCTTTGGGATATAATAAAACCATCTCCCATATTGCATCAAGCGTTCCCACTTTCCAGATTATATATTTTCAGGAACTTTACAGAGAAAGAGAATAATTAAAAATGATTTTATATTTCCTTCAGTAATCAGCAATATCAACAGAGGGCAGAAAATGGGAGAGATAGGTCAAGATAATGGAGACCTGGAAGCATTGTGGTGAGAATGGTTGGGGAAATAGTGAGCTCCTCCAAGCTCCGCAAAAACCTAGCCAGCAAACCGCCGTTGAAAGGTCCTTGATGAACCAGAACCATCCTGAAGGGGCAGGGCACAAGAAGAGGCATTTTGGGTGACTGTGGAGAGCGAGGCAAGCTCTCTGATTCAAAGCTCTCTAAAGATTGGTGGTGGAGGTGGTGGCCATCTTCAAATGACCATTCTGGAGCCAGGGCATCTGGAACAAGACTTGTCTGGGAACAGAGGAATAGATGGAGTGTTAGAACAGGTGGAAGATTGGCCAATGTAAGATTAAGAGAAATTACTTTTGGTGCTTAAAAATTTTCCAGAGCTAAGCTAGTGGCTAAACATCACTTGGAACATAGAGGGCAGAAAGAAAAGAGGAATAAGCTATCAGTGATAAAATACCAAGCCCAAGGAGAATTTGGTTAATAAAACTGGAACTGGAAAAATTCAAAACTATCAAAGGGAAGATTAGGACAATATGAGTTTGGATTTTGAGCTTTTGGTTTGACTTTTGGAAAGTTTCGACAAATTAGTGACCTGATTGTACAGAGAAACAACAAAAGCTACCAACTGGAGAGAAGAAACACAAGACTATTTTGAAACAAAGAAGTCGAAGGAGGGTGTGGTCCATATTTTTTATTTGGCTTCACTTTGTCTGGAAAAAAATAAAGAAATTTTGAAAAAGACTGGACTATTTTGGGACCTGATATTAAAGAGTGGAAATAAGAAGAAGGACTAAATCAATTGTGTTAAAATATAAAAATACTGAAAGCGTATTAAAATTGATCATGGATGGTGGGATGCAAGAAATATAGAAAGAACAAAAAGAGAAAAGAAAATTTAGGAATAGGAGATTAGTAGCTTCCTCCCTTTTCCAGCACCTTAAAGCTACAGGACATGAAATTAATTTTGAAGGAACCAGGTTAATCTCCAAAACAGAACACTTCAACAAGAGAATAATTATGGAAGCTATTGAAATAGAGAAGCACCCCTACAACCTGAATAAACATGATGATATCTCTTGCCTACCAGACATCTGGAAACCAGCCCTAGTCAAGAAACAAGTCCCACCCACCACCCAGGCCGTTACAACATGAAACAACAACAGACACACAGCCAGCACCAATCAGCACCAATCTACCAATCATGATACAACCACACAACCAATCATTCCACTTACTGAAACAGAGCCAGCACTCCACACACACAGACCAAGATTTATAGAAAGATAGCAGCTCCAATCACACTTTAAGCCCAAAACCCAGCCTGAAGATGGCGAGTGAGACCTCGCTGAAATGTTGCCAAGACAATCTCAATCTTACATGGGAAAAGACCCGAATACAATAAGACCAGCATACCTACACCTGTGAAAATCTAAAAAACCACATGTGTGTGTGTGTGTTTTCCAGCATAATACTGGAACGCCTTGAGCAATTTCAATCAAACTTGGTACACAGATGACTTACTCTCTGCTAAAAACATACTGTGGCGGTAAGACCAGAGATGGATTCCTCCCTGTACGGTACCGTATGCCAGAAGAGGTAGTGAAAATCTGGTGTACCAGACCATACCAGTGGCAATGGTGGCCTGGCCACGCCTCCATACCAGTGAAAGAAAGAATATCCTGCCACTGAGGCTGGGAATGGTTGCGGCTGCTCGAGCATGCCTCCCTGGAAAGGTGTGTGATCCTGGAAACAGGCGCGGCAACTCCCACGTGCTGCCCGCCAGTTGCTAGAGCCTCTCTGCACAACCAAGCTGTCAAAATCAATTAAAAAATGGCTGCACCTGCTCATGTACCATCAGAGGCAAGTCCAGTGAAATCGGATTGATGAGCTTCACTCACTGGCCGCAACACCTGGAAAGGCCATGCCTGCTCACTCATGCCTTCCATGGTGTGTCCAAAACCTTCAGACACCAGGTCACCGCCGAGCGGCAGAGAAATCGGGCTTCGGCAAAAGGAAAAAAAGCCATTTGAAATTAGCCCTCTACCACTCTGCTAAAAAGGCAGGAACCACAGCCAGGAGATAACAGGACCACTAACCATATTTAGTTAACCCCCAGAGCAGGAAAAGGCTGAATTGGGGGCTCTATGAGTTGGTTTATAGGATATGGATGGCCATGATCATAGGATTAGTTGGGCATCAGTTTTAGTTCACAGAATATACCCATGGATCTGCCCACAATGTCTTCGCCCTGAGAGCATCACTGGCAGCCACTTCCCACAGCTCAGGAGGTCTGCACTCTCACTGCTGCTGCTGCTCGGCCTGAAAACACTTTCCTCCATGATCCTCATGTTTCAGGCCAAGCAGCATCAGTGGGAAGGGCGCAAGAGGGTGGAGCTGCTCTTTTATCTGCAGGGCAGAAGGAGGTGGGGCGGCTTCAGGTGCCATCCAAGGACATCTCCTCAGAAATGTCACTTCTCGGCCCGAAACAAAGCGGCAGCAAGGAAGGAGTCTCTGGTGGCTGCAGCAGCAGCAAAAGCGATGGCGACGGCTGAAGCACAATCCCGAGCAGTCAGTTCTGGATCTCCCTTCCCCAAGCATGTCCCGTTGCTGCTGGTGCTGCTTTTGGTGAATCCAGCTCGGTGGCAATGGCAAGAAGTGGCTGCCAGCAGCAACGGGACATGCTCGGGGAAGGGAGAGCCAGAACTGACTGCCCGGGATTGTGTTGCTGTTGCAGCCACCAGAGACTCCTTCCTCATTGCCACTTTGTTTCGGGCTGAGAAGCGATGCCTCTGAGGGGCTGTCCCCAGATGGCATCTGAGGCTGCATTGCCTCCTGCTGCTCTGTGGAAAAAAGAGCAGCTCCCCTTTCACTTTCCTCAGCCTACACACTATTCTGGGGGTGGGGAAAAGTGCCCCTTGGCTGCCCCTCCAGGAGGACCACCATGCTTCCTCCACAGGTGGGAGGTTGAAGGGGCGACCAAAGGTGAAGAGCAGTGAGGGATTATGGCAGTGCAAGAGAAAGACTTCAAAGTCAGTGGAGATGGTGTGTGGCTGGTGTACTTTGTTCCAACTTTCGCTGGGTGCAAAATGCTTTAAAAACTAAAAAGTTTTAGTTTTGGGGAGGTTTGTTTGGTAAAGGGTTAGGAGTGCAAGGGTCTTCTAACTTGACAGCTTTAAGATTTTCACACTTCAAATGCCAGAGTTCCTGAGCCAACATGACTGGAGAAGGAATTCTGAGAGTTGAAGTCCACAAGTATTAAAGTTGTCAAGTTTGAACACCCCTGGTTTTTTTTGTAAAGGGTTAAGGGTGCAAGGGTCTTGTAATATGACAGCTTTAAGACTTGCACACTTCAAATGCCAGAGTTCCTGAGCCAACATTTTGATTGCTAAGCAAGAGCATTGTTAAGTGAGTTTCACCACATTTTACAAGTGGGTCACGCCCATCCGATCACATGACCGCCAAACCATGCCCACAAAATAGGCCACACCCACATAATAGGTAGTAAAAGTTTTTGAAACCTACCCCTTGGGGTGTGTGTTCTATTAAGATACCTTAAAATGGCTTCTACTGTCCTGGCATAAAATGGCTTCTACTTGCAGCACAGTGGAGTTGCCATGGTAATGGCTTCATAGTACTCCACAAGGGGGCTCCCTCTGGTAAGGGGGAAAATCCAACATTAGAAATTACATTTGGTCTGGTCATTTTGCCCCTATAAATAAATACCTGGGCAACTCTGGGTTATAAAATAGCCTAAAAACTGGCTAGCTTTCAACTCTTCATTCATATCCTGGCATGATTTCATCTACAAAATTAAAACTTCTTCTTTGCCTCAATTTCTCTTTTGAAAAAAAGAAAATAACTTTAGAAATAGGTTCTAAGAACAAGTATATGAATATACATATGATCAAACTTCTGCCTGTTCTTGTACTATAGGTAAGTAGTTATTGCAGCTAGGCAGAGTTAAGGGCATTAAATAGAGAAGGATTGTTAAACATAACAAATTCTGCAATTGTGTTTGGTATATGATTACAGTCTAACTAGGAATATTGACATTATTATATCAGAGTTTCTTGAAGCCGTACCTGCCAGCATTCTCTGATTTGTTTTTTTGGTGATTAGTTGCATTTTAAAAAGCATTTTTAAAAAGACATTGCTTAATTTCTCCAACCTTGCACCCTCCAGCTTCTGGTAAGGTCATAAGAGCACAGAAAATTGTGTTAGGTACTATGCTCTGGATTTTCAAGCATGGCAATTAAGAATAGATAAGTTTAAATGTCAGAGCAATTTCTAACCACTGAGCTTGCCATCTGTAACTCCACTAGATTAATATATGTAAATGGGTCTGCTGGGGTGGAAGAGACAGATATAATCATAGATGAATGCTAATAAGCATCTTCAACAGCCCAAGTTATATCTAGCTTTTCTCGTTTGAGTGGGCTCAGTCATAAACAAGCTACAGAGGAATTGCAGATGTTCTGAGCCATGTGATAGAAAGTATAACCTTAAACTTACTGGGTTTTTTCTGAGTTAGCAGTGCTATCAAGAGCCAGAATAGAAAAGTATTGTCATGTCTATCTAGGTGACATATTAGAATGTCTACTGAATTGGTTGTAACTCACTGTCAGATTATTCTGATTCATAAGCTAATAGTGTTGTATTGATACTGTTTGTGGCATTGAACAGTAATGATACTAGTAAGGATGAATTATGAAATTGTTCTCCATTATCCAGGTTTGTATGGATGGGGGAATATCTCAGGATTTTTGTTTTTGTTGTAACGTTTATTACCCCTATTCTAGGTTTTGTTACATGGAGACAGAGAGAGGGAGAGAGAGGGAAAGAGAGAGAGGGGGGGGAGGGAGAGAGAGAGAGAGAGAGAGAGTGAATCAGCCTTAAGCCACTTGGTGGAATATGCTAGGAAGAAGAAGAATCAGATGGGGCCATAAAAGAGATATATGTTTTGTAACTACCACAGAGGTAGGTTCCTACCAGTTCGGACCGGTTCGGCCGAACCGGTAGTGGTTTGCCGGCCTGGATTGTTGGAACCAGCAGTGACGCAGGCCTGCCATGCCTCCAAACCAGTTCCCTGGTCAGCGCAACATTTTTTTCATTTTTAAATGTTCTGCACATGCGCAGACCTATTTATGTACATGCACATGCACAACCGAAGCAAACATGTGTGTACAAAATTGCGCATGCACTGAACTGGCAGTAATGCCAGCAGCAACCCACCCCTGACTACCACCTATATATTATCCCATTTTTTCCTCAATCTTTCAGATTTTAGACAACATTTAAGATGTATGGACCTTACTCCCACCCCAGTGGTGGGTTGCTAATCCCGTTCCAACCGGTTTGGTTGGAACGGGGCTGGCGGCATCCTCGTGCATGCGCGCAGTTCACACATGCGTCTTAGCGCCTACGCAATGCTCCAGCTGCTCGTGGAGAATCGCGCAGGTGCTGTATGTGCCATGCGCCTGCGTGGAAGCGCAGAAGCCTTCAAAGACCGGTAAGGAGCGCAGGCGGGTGGGTGGGCCCTTCGCCGTTCCTGGAAGTTACTTACTTCCGGGTTTGCCGACCAACCGGTTCGCGGGGACCACCGAGAACTGGTTGAAACCCACCCCTGTCCCACCCCCACCCCAAATCTTATGCTGGCTGGTGAATTCTGGGAGTTGAAGTTCATATACCTTAAAGGCTTTGAGACTCAGAAACACTGCACTATACAGATCCAATCTTGGTATCATAAAGAAACTTCAGGACAACTGTATCCATTAGACTATCACATCCTCCCAATTATTATTATAATATTATATCATAATTATTCCCAATACTCTTATACATGCTATATGACTGGAGCGAGGAGCTACCTGTTTGTTTTTCCTAAGTTCTCCAAAGTTTAGGTGATTCTAAAATATGAAAATGGTGGTTCCCAAAAACCTGCTACTGATAACAGTGCACATGTTGTTTTGTGCTTGTTAGTTTCTGTTGCTGTGAGAAAAACCAGCCAGTTGGGAAGGTTTACTGCTTCAAATTGTAGTCTTCTAAACCCTTTGAGTTTCAGGATTAGGTCTCATATAGTATAACGAGAAAAGAGGAAGCAGAAAATGGAATAATTTATAGAAGAAAAGGAAGAAGATAGTAGAGATGACAATGAAAAGCATATCTTAAAAGGAAAAGGTAAATATTCCCCCCATCCAGTAATGTTCAATTCTAAGGGGTGATGCTCATCTCTGTTTCTTAGCCAAGGGAGCCAGGATAATCCAAAGATATTTTCATAGTCATGTGGTGAGCAAAAGCACATGGAATGCTGTTACCTTACAACTGAAGTGGTACCTATTTATCTACTCTCATTTCCATGCTTTTGAACTGCTCAATGAACAGAAGCTGGGGCAAATAATAGCTCACTCCATCATATGGTGCTCAGGTCTTGAATTTGGGCTGTCAGCTTTTCAGCTGACAAGATCAGCATTTTTTTTTAACTGCTGAGCCATTGCACCCCATATCTTTAAAAAACAGCAAACATTTATTCTTATGTTGAAGTACCATTACTTTTATGGTTGATATTGCTTGGGATAAATCATCCGGTTAAACCTCTCTCTCTCTCAGCATGTTTATCTCTCTCTCTTTCTTTGTGTGTGCATGTGTGTGTTTGTGTGTGTGTGTGTGTGTGTGTGTGTGCGTTCGTGCGTGTGTATTCAAAAACTGTATTGTCATTTTTGAAAAATTTCCTATCTCAAATAGAAGCAGATGATTGCATTTCATCTCATTTTTTCATAGCACAAGTTTTTGTTTTATATTATATTTTCCAGAAGAGACTGAATCATTACAAAATTAAATGAGATGTTTTAGCTTTATGTTTAGAATGAAATATACTACAGGAAAAATTATTCAACAACCAGATTTCAGTGGCTATAAAAGTAGTAATAAGCAGTTTCATAAATCTAGATAACTGTCCGACTGGTTTGCATTGCCTCATATATTTCGAGAAGTATTCAAAAGTTTAGCTGTATTGATAACATTAAGAGATACTTGGTGAAAACTTTCAGTGGAATAGTAATTCCCATCACACAATGTACAAGTACCACAATAAATTTCTGTTGCAGTTTATATAAAATAGTTACAAAATTAACACTGTAGAAACTACACATTGATATTATTTGAAAGGCTGCCTTTTAAATTCTAAAGTTTCAGATATAGTTAGTTGCCCTTTTAGAAGACAACAAATGAAAGGAAAGCACAAATCCTTAGGTCACTTAACCATTCACCATTTTTGTGAGATAAACTCTATATTTCTTCTCTAGTCTTCCCCAAAGAAGGCAGAAATCCTTATAATAAAGACTTGTAGCTATCTGGGTTAATTTTTTTCCTTTGCTTTCTTTGCTAGTTATTTCTGGTTTTCATTCTGTTCTGGACTTCGCTGTTTATTGTTATGTTTTTATTTTTATTTTTATTTTTGGGATATTGTATAGCATTCACAGTCCTGGGTGGGTTATAAGTACTATAAGATAAATGAATGATTTAAATGAAGCTAATTTTATTCATCTGTCACTGAAAAAAGATATGTAAATATTATTTGTAATATTTTTGATTTCAGTATATCTGCACTCCTGAGGTTAGTTAAGATAAATATTTTGGCTATCTGTAAAAATGATGGTAGGTCAATACAATAAGAATCAATAATGTTATCAATCAATAATTGGCTCATTTATTGGTCTCTTATTGGTATCTTATCTAGTCTGATTTGCTTCCTCCCCCATTTTTTGTGAACACATTCTATGTTATTAACCCTAATACCTCTGAAGTATTTGCAGAAGCAGGGCTGGTAAAAGGATTTCGTATACTTTTTTAAATTTCTGATTTTTCGGTTGTCTATTTTTTGCTGTGTTAAATTGCCTTGAGAATCTAACTCCAGTCTTTCTTTGACCTTCTAATCTTTGCCTGTTGCTTTGTAAGTGCAAGAAATACTGTAGAGACTTATTAAACTCTGGAGGGAGCTGCAAAGTTTCAGACTGTGTTGAGATCTTCAAAATTTGTTTTTCCAAGGTTTGGTTGGTTTTTTTTAAAATATTCAAGAGTCCTTCAATGATTGCTGGAGTTGAGCTTGCATCTTCCAAAGGACAGCATTTGCTTCTTGCTGTCAATGCAATGCCTCTGTCTGATATTTTACTTATCTCTCACTATATGTAACACAAGTCTGCATAAAAAATTTTTTCGAGAGCTGTTTTGGTTATTCCACGTAATCTTTATGTTTTTTGGTGCGCTGAATCCGAAAATGACCTCCATTTTGTTATAGGACATCACGTTTCCTGACAATTTAGGTAACTATGTTAAATAAGGCAATACCTCAAAATAAATGGAAATAGACTTATAAAATTAAAGTTTTATTACAATATTTTCATGAAAATCCTTTTTTGAACTGAAATGAGCTCACCTACACACACTAAACTTGATTCTTCTTCCTTGTGAGGCTCCTCTTGGTGCATTTATGCTTGTGAGTAGCATCTGTAAGGTCTCTCTGAAGCATCCAACAGTCGTCTGCCATCATTGTAATGCTCCATTTTCCCTGGTATCTCCTTTCCATCTCTTTAATGTCTGGGTGGAATCGTTCACCTTGTTCTTCACTCACTGCTCCCAAATTTTCAGGAAAGTAGTCAAGGTGGGACTGGAGGAAAAGCACTTTCAAACTCATCAGGCAACCTAAAGCTTGAAATGCTTTCAGCATTCTTCCGACGATCTTTTTGTAGTGAGGATCTTTGTTATTGCCTAAAAATTTCTGTATGACTTCTTTAAATGCAATCCACCTTTCTTTCTGAGGATCCATCATGGTATTGACAAACTCTTGATCAACTATAAGCCTTCTAATGTCTGGTCCGACAAACACGCCTTCCTTCAATTTTGCCTCCAACAGGCATGGAAACTTGGTGACCAAGTTTTTGAAGCATTCTCCATCTCTTGAAAGTGATTTTATGAATTGCTTCATCAATCCCAATTTTATGTGGAGAGGTGGTAAAAGAACTTTATGGGAAGGTACCAAAGTTTCTATGAGGACATTTTTTTCACCGACTGTTAGCACCTTCAGCTGCCAACTCTTCTTGGTCCAGTGATTTTGTCGGTCTCAACTGTCCCATAGACACAGAAAACAAGGGTATTTGGTATATCCAGCTTGTTGCCCGAGCAGCATGCACAAGACCTTCAAGTCCCCACACACTTGTTAACCATGGTCTTCATATTTAAGTTTATGAAGAACCAATTCCAAGTTCTCGTAGGTTTCCTTCAAGTGTACGGAATGGCAATGACAGTTATGGAAGTGTAAAAACCATTGTGGAGTAAAACTGCTTTGAGAATTCTTTTTGAAGAATCTATAAAAAGACGCCATTGCTCTGAATCATATTGGATTTTAAATTGACCCATCAGACCTTTGACATCGATGCAATAAACCAACTTGTCTTCCTGGGTGAAATAAGGAATGAACTCCTTTTCACGATGTCTGAACCATGAAGATGACACTCCTGGCAACAATAAATTCCTGCTTTTCAGCCTTGATCCGAGTAACTCAGTAGCATCTTTGGGAAGATTCAAGTCTCTTACCAAATCATTCATCTCCTCCTGAGAAAACAATTTTGGTCTTGTATCATCTTCGAAGTCAGAACTTGATTCGTCATCTGGTTCAGGTATGACTTCACCTTCATCGAAGCTAGGTATCTCTTCCAAGGTAGCAGGGGGCTTGGGTACTGGTATATCTGTGCCATTGGGGATGGGACGAATTGCTGAATGAAGATTGAAGTATGAAATGGAATGCTTCCATTTGGAATTAAACCCTTTCACATCGCATGAACAAAAGTAAAAGTCATCACTATGGTTCTTTTGCTCTCGCCATACCATAGGAATTCCATAAAGGAAAGATTTTTTTCTTACCCTTGAACCAGTTTCGGAGGTCCTCAACACACCGTTTGCACACTTTATGAGGCACCCAAACTTTATCTTGATCTCCAATTTTTAGTCCAAAGTATGCAAAGTATACTTTTTTCACAAAGTCTGTAATATTCTGCTATTGCTTCAATACTGTATATTCACCACAGATGAAAAAGAAACTGTCTGGCGAATTAATACACTTTCGTGGAGCCATAACATAACGGTTGAAGAATGACGAGCTAACATGAATTGCGATGAAAAAGTGTGAACAGCCTAGAACCAAGAACCTGATGATGATTCGTGCACAAGTGTGGCATGCAGGAGAGAGCAGCTCTGTGTCTGTACATGAGATGTCACAGTGCTGCCATGCCCCCTGCACTGACCGGAGATGCTGCTATCTGCCCTGTGTCTCCCTTCCACTGGATTCTTCAGGAAAGATTAACCCCTTCTACCATTAGAAGCACAGACTTAAAACTTGCTTAGCTTATGTATATATTGTTGACCATCAGATTTACAGTGCTATTTTTTTTTACATAACTCATACAAACCCTTTAAGGTTTCTTTGGCATTTTATATCTTAAATGCACTTATGTGAATTAATTAATAGTAATTTGGACTTTAAATTTGGTTAAAAACCCATAATATAAAAAAATACCAAAAATTAAAAAAATGATAAATTTGAAGACAATTTTGCATGTTGTGGCAAATCATGACATCTAGGAGTTTTTTCAATATTCTATTTGTTTTCAGCACACCAAAATACATGGAAATTAGATGAAAATAATCAAACAGCTTTTTAGTCACAGACCTGTGAATCATTACAGATAGTTTCCTCTTGTAAACATGAATAGGGATTGGGTTTTGAATTGCACCTCACCTGGTCTTTCACTTGCTTGTAGAAGAAAAGCTACATTCACCATCTCATTAGAGACATCTGCTTTGACCTTGGCCTCCAACTCCAGTGGAATAAAGCACCTTGGATTGTTTTAAATTGGAATTCTGCCTCCAAGCTGAAAAAAAAGGTTCCTTACTCCTGTCCTATTATAATAGAATCCTCAGCAATAGCAAAACAGCACACTTAATTAGGGCCATCCAATGTTCGGCACACACTATGTGGAGATTTCAAGTTATGGCAGCAATGCCCTCAAACAAGGTCCCAGGAGGAAAAAGATAAAGAGAAATGTAAATGTTTTTTAGTCAAAGCCTGACATGGTGCCATGTATATATACTGTTTCAGGCTTCAAAATATTGGGTCAAAATATTTTGTCACTAGAGGCAAAAAGATGAAAATCACCTTCCCATTTCATGCACAGAAGCTAACCGGACATCTGACTGAGACAGCATTCTGCATTAGATCTGAGTCAGAATTTATCTGCACTGTCCAATTCCTGTCACCAAAATAAGACATCAGTCACTTTTGAGGGTGGAAAGAGATGCTACCTCACACGTGACTTCCAAGCTAATTTTCCTGATGTGGTTTGAAAACAGTCCTTTCAAATGCTGGAACTCTGTGTTGACTTCTTTTTCGTCTTCTTCTTCTTCTTCTTCTTCTTCTTCTTCTTCTTCTTCTTCTTCTTCTTCTTCTTCTTCTTCTTCTCCTCCTCCTCCTCCTCCTCCTCCTCCTCCTCCTCTTCCTCCTCCTCCTCCGCCTCTTCCTCCTCCTCCTCCTCCTCCTCCTCCTCCTCCATCACCACCACCACCACCACCACCACCACCACCACCACGCTTCTCCTTCCTCCTCTGTTCCTTTTAAAAAGTAGCTCTTAGTTAGGAAAGCTAGATAAATGAAGGAAAGGAAGCAGCAATTAACAGGGATGAGAGAGAATTTAGAAGTTATTAAAAGTGCAAGAGAACTTTGATGCTTTAACTTTATAAATATAAATTTAACTTTAAATATGCTTTTATGCATGAATGCATATTACTATGCATAAAACCATATATATATATATTCAGGAAGATTCACCCACAGGAAGGAAAGCAGCTGACAACTACTGACCTAGAAGAGTAAAATGGTGGCAGAGCAACTGAGGAACAGCCTAGTGGAAGATAGCATGTATTTCAGACTGACTTCTTTGCAAGTTGATTCCAAGGTATCTCAGTCCAGACATGTTTTTCTTCAGCCCATTTAGACTACAGCTTCCATGAACCCTGGACAAGAGCATCTGAAAAGATAAAGGTGGACATGGCCTCCAGTTGTCTCACTCTGCATAATGGTAGACCTAGTTCTGTGGCAATATGGATGTGAACCTGACGTTTAAATAAGAAATACAACTTACTTACATAAGTGTATTATGATAACTTAGCAGTTTATTCACTGAAAGTGTTGTAGTTTGTTCCACATTAATGTTCTGCATGTCTTTCCCTCCTCCATAACATCTATCTTGTTTTTGAAGGTCAACATATGCATTTTTAATCAAGCAGATCCCACACATTGCCACTCTTCTATGTAAAGTTTGAAATAATGAGGAAGGAACAAAAAATAAATAAATGATGATAATTGACATGAGTAGGATAAAAGAATTGCGCCTACTAATTTAAGGGCACCATTGAAAAAACTGTATTGCCAAAAGTGGAGGTTTTCTTTAAGTGATGAGTGATATTCTGTATAATTCAGGGAACTAAACAGTTGGTGAACTCTAATCCAGAATGGGAATTTGCAAATTTATTTTACAGGGATAAAAATGCAAAATATGCAGTTTGAATATTTTTAAAGGGATTAGACAAATCAATGGATGAAAATATTGTGGTGGCTGTTTGTAATATTCTGGCATGAAATATATCCCTCAACTGTATTGTATTTTAATGATCATGCTTATTCTGTCTGCTACTTGTTATATAATTCAACAGCATTTGAAGGACTACAATGTTGTGTCTTTCCTACTGGTCAGCAAATGATTCCAAACTCAAAAGTAGGCATTTCTGTTGCTTGCTTTATTGAAATTTCTTGAATAACTAACTCTAAGTCTGCAAAAAATGTAAACAATATAACATATACAAGCACTACAAGGTAACTGATTAACAATACAAGATTGCGTACTGCATATACTTAAACAGTAACAAAAATAATAAAGTAATACACTGTCTCTGTCAAGATGCAGACATTATTTATATACATCTGGGCACTGTGGTGAATTCCACATGCAAATAAGATAACATAACTCAACATACATAGGAATGCTCGGTATGTTCTAATGATCATGGAGCAACAAACAGTTGCCCTTAATTCTGAATTGGTCTGTAATAAAGCTTGCCTCTTCCATGATTTAAGAGGACTTTGCTTTTGTATGCATTTACAACCTCATACAAAAGGGTAGAGCGGACCTGGCGTGCATTACGGAGACCTGGTTGGGCCATGAAGGGGGTGTTCCCCTTAGTGAATTATGCCCACCAGGCTTCCGGGCATTTCACCAGCCAAGAGCCCAGGGCAGGGTTGTGGGTGGTGGTGGCAGTGGTTATTAGGAAAAGTCTCGGACCTCAGGAGGTCACTGTGCCTCAGATAGGCAGGTGTGAGTCCCTTTTCGTGAAATGGGGCCTTGGAGTTCTCCCTGCTATGTTTCATCGGCCCTGCCGGAGCTGCTTCATTTGTTAGCTGGATTTTATATTTTCAAACCTGTCTAATACTTGCTCTTATTTTTGCTAGAGTTACTGCTGAAAGATTTACAGTAGGTTAGTTAAACGTCACCAGTCTGTTGTCTGTTTGCCTCACAATCTAAGGCTTACATAGCTTGGGCTGTTTGTTGTATGACGTTGGGCCCATAATTGTGAAGCAAAACTCAACAGAGATTTTTGCTGTGGACTGTATTCTATCTATTCTGGGTTGCTGTGTAGACTTGATACTGTTGTGTCTCTTCTAATTTCTCTTTGAATCATTTTAGCTTTGATAGAAAGACCATTCATCTCTGTGAGAGACAACATGTCAAATAAATCCCTATCTGACATGGATTTTCAGACTGCTTATTCTGTAGAGGTAAACAAGTCAATCTATCTACATTAGCATGATTACACATCCTTTTGAATTCTGTTTTATATCTGCACATGCCAAGGAATGAAGCCCAAAGCTGCACTTGGGCAGCTGCTATTATCAGAATCCCTTTTTGTAGCTGAAAGAGTGACGGTAGTGGCTGATGATCATTGATGAAAGTACACTCCTTCCATACTAGTGGAGGAAACATTTAATTCTCTAAAGCAAACTCAGCACCTTTTTATTGTATGTAGTTTTTTCAGCAGTTGTGAAGACAATGCAAAAGCTGTTAGGCATGTACTGCCATCATCCATGCAGTGCACTATGAGCATGCCATTGCCATATTGTGAACCATCACAAGTCATACTCACTTACAGAGGGTGTAGGTTATAATGCGCCAGCACCATAATTGATGAGTTTACACTATTTTGTCCATTGCTGCAACCAACCCATTTGCAGCAAAATATTTGAGCATTGAAGCAGAGTGGCTAAATTTGGCAAGAAGTTTCTAAAATAACAAACTCTGTGAAGAATAGAATAGAATAGAATAGAATAGAATTCTTTATTGGCCAACTGTGCCCAAAACGGGGCGTGAGGGGTATGTGACAAGCCTCCCATGTGGCCTGTTTTTGGTCTCAGTAGGCTGCAGGGAGGCCTACTAGGCCAAAAATGGGCATGGGGATTGCGTGTGCATGCACAGGGGGCAGGGTGTGCAGAGGGTGTCATGTGCACATTGCATTATGGGTGGGGGCACATGGACACACACTGTCACATGTGCGGGCTTTTGGCACACGACAACAAAAAGTTTAGCCATCACTGGCATAGATTTTGTTGTTTAAATGCTTGTTTATCCACTTGTTCTCCTGTACTATACCTCGTTGTGCTGCATTTTGTACAGGTTTTTCATTTAAATCCACATTGAGTTGATGTATGTGAATTTTGCCACAATCATAGTACAGTTCATTTCAGCCTGTTCCCTTCTGCCTGTATATGATTGCAACCTTATTTTCATTTGTTTTTACTCCTGACTGCAGCTCTATCATATTTCTAGAAGCAGTTTCCATGGAGATAACAATTCCCATGGACAACAATTTCAAATGCTCCATCTGCCTCTTAAATATTTTTAATTTTTTTTTCAGAATTCCATATACTTTCTGCCCTTTACTAAAGTGAAATTTTATCATTGTTTTCAAATGTTCAGACAGCTTTTTTATCAACAACAGTTATTGCAGTGGATTCACTTTGTCTCTTTTAGTTTGCACACACTAAACTAAAATCATTTTATAAATGCTAATGTTGGGAACTAAAGGTTTCCACACTGAATTTATTACTTTAGAAAAGCTGTATTGCAAAGTTTTTTGGGCAGCAGTGAAGCACCTCGACAAGCTGTATCACACAGCAAACATTTTTTAACCTTGTGAAACTTTCATTTTTATATTTTGTAGCTTTTAAAAAATTATTAATAGTTTGTATCCCATTTTCCATATGCTGGTCTGCGACTGTAATAAAGAGTAGATTGGTAAACTTTGTTTCAACATCACATTTTCATCAAGAATTGTTCACGTCTCCTCAGATAAATGTCCACATCTTTGATACTTCTGCTCCTATATCTTTAATCACTGTAACCAGTTCACCATTATTCTTCATTTATTTATTTGTTCAAACTGCCTTTTCTCCCTTGCTGGAGAAAACGGGTGAGTTGTTAAGATTTCTTTTTAGAAGTCTTCTTTTGTCAATATTGCTGTGTCTTTTTTACTGATCAAAAAAGGCACTAGAGTCAGGAAAGCATTTTTTCAGTTGCTTAACTGAACTTTCTGGAAGTCTGGAATGACAGTATATGCGGGCAGTCCAAGGTAATCAAGTGACAATATAAAATTTCAGGCATCAATCAAGAAAACTCAACCCACAACCCACAAATTCCCTATTGTAATCCAGCTCTTAAATGTATAAGTGGTACACTGCTGAAATATCAAGATAGAAAAATATCGTCTCGTGTCTTGCTTATTTTTATGAGAAGCAGGTGTTTGGCCATTGTACAAAATGAGATGTTAGACTAAATAAGATCCTTGGTTTAATTTAGTAAAGCATTTCTTATGATTGTGTATAACTGGAGGCAGTCTTCTCTCCAACCCACATCACAGGAGAGATTGTTTTGTTTCCAATTTACATATCTATCCTTCCATGTGAATCTCCTCATTAGTCTCCAAAATGCCACTATAATGCATTCCTGTATTAGTCATGTGTTTTCTTGAAGCCTTCTAAGATGGATTTCATTTATTTATGAAGTAATCCTAAATTACCTAATAAATCAACATTTTTTTTTTCATTTTCATGCTTAGCATCAAAACAATTTAAAAGTGACCAACATTTTCTCCTCATATTTGCAAACAGATTTGTCTCAGTAAGAGATAAAAGGTTTTTGTTGGTAGCAAATGTCAATTTTTGACTTTAATTCAATGATTATTTTCTATAAATCTCTACTTTAATTCAATGACTATTTTCTATAAATCTCCATGGGTTTTTTTCTTGGGTAGAGAGGCAAGCTGGAACAAGAAGTGGGGTCAAAATTGTAGTAGCTGTTCCTGGAAACCAACACAATCGCAAGATTGGGATATGAGTTTAAGGAGAGAGTGAGTTAGAGTTAGAGTTTTATTGATTTGTATGCCGCCCACTCCCGAAGGACTCCGGGCAGCTTACAATAAAACAAGGGAGGGGGGATAATACACAAACAACATATTAAAATATACAACAGTCACAATTTCCGAGGGGCTGGATATTTCGAGAGCCCCCCCGCCTGCTGGAGCAGCCAGGACTTAATGGCTTTGCAGAAGGCTGGGAGGGTAGTAAGGGTCCGGATCTCCACGGGGAGATCGTTCTAGAGGGCTGGAGCTGCAACAGAGAAGGCTCTTGCCCGGGGAGTCGCCAGCCGACATTGGCTGGCAGATGGAATCCAGAGGAGACCTAACCTGTGTGATCTAATCGGTCTATGGGAGGTGATCAGCAGGAGGCGATCTCTCAAGTACCTAGGTCTGATGCCATGAAGGGCTTTATAGGTAATGACCATTTCATAGGAGATGAACTGAGTGAGGATTTCGGATATTTCAGCATTAAATGTAAAGCCCAAAAGTGTTGAGGAAGAGAAGGTTATAGAACATGGGTGTACACCTGTGGTAACTTTAAGACTTGTGTATTTCAATTCTCAGAATTCACCCAGCCCAAAGTCTTACATTTGCCAAGATTGGACACTCCTGATCAGTGGGAGGATTCAATTTTTTTTACTACCGGTTCTGTGGGCATGGCTTGGTGGGCATTACATCGTTTGTGGGCATGGCAGGGGAACGATACTGTAAAATCTTCATTTCCTTCCATTCAACCGGGACTCAGGAGGCAGAGAATAGATGGGGGCGGGATCAGTCAGAGATGGTATTTACCAGTTCTCCGAACTACTTAAATTTTCTGCTACCAGTTCTCCAGAACTGGTCAGAACCTGCTGAATGCCACCTCTGCTTCTGAATAGAAAATTATGGTTGCTATTAAAGTCATTTGTTATTACTCGTTTCAACATTACCTCTGATAGACAGTCCTCAACATGCCACATGTTGAAGGTGGCTTGATGCTATCATTAATGCTCATGTAAGTAGCCAAACAATTCCAAAATTCCTTTTAAAATGGAGACATGAAATTTGTCATCATCCCCAAATATTCCTAAATCACAACCCTACCATTTCTCAATATTGGCAAGTGACCATGTTCATATTTGTAATACGGCAGTAATGATTTCAGAATGTTAAAAAAGAGTTTCTTGATGGGAAATCTAGCAACTGTGTGCTAGCTTCCTTAAAACTGATTGCTGGTCCCACTGCTTACCACCTTAGGACAGATATATGATCTGACCTCAAAGAACCCATTTTTAGTTCAAGTGGGTTGACAACTAGCACCCCAGATTAATAATCCTCAGACTCTGAGATGTGAAGCATGCCATAAACAATGTCAATTCTGAAATACATACACAGCTGTGGAAGAGATTCTCGGAGCAAGAAACTGAAGAGTTAAATATTATAATGGAAATATGAAAGGAAACTTTCCCCCATCATAGATACTGTTATATTTTACTGTATATTTCATCAGCAGTGGCACTGCAAGACAATCCAACACAACTGACTTCAGGCAGGCTTTGCTTTTGTTTATAACTGCACATTAGCAATACAGTGGCATAACTCAACTATTAGTGACACCAGGAAATTTAGAGGCCAGCATTAAAAGGAAGAGATGCCAATGACAAAGAAAGGCCCTTTCTAAAGGAAGTGAAGGCTCTTAACTTAATTCCACATCTTATAAAGCTTAGAGTTTGAAATCAAAAGTTTATATGTACACTACATGTACAATCATTATTTGTTGATTGAAATCCCCTCCCCACACCTTTTGATAGGTCTACATGCAGCGGTGTAATCCTCTGAAGTCTGCTAACAGTTCAGTGAGTCTGCTATCAAGCGTGCGCTTTGCACGCATGCGCACCTGAGGTGTGTCCACACAATGTTAAAAAAGGAACATTTTGAAGCCTTCTGAGTCTACAAAGGTAAGTAGAACAGAGAGGGGGGAATCCACTGTACCACGTGATTTAGATTAGCTAGAAAGCAGGAAATCTGTCGATTCTAGCTAATATAAATTGCAAGCCACAGCACAGCTATTCATTATCCAGTTGATCATCGGAAATACCAGTTCGCCCAAACTGCTAGCATTTTTTACTACCGGTTAGGGTGAACCAGTCCAAACCGGTAGCATTTCACTTCTGTCTACATGTCTGGATGAATCCGCTCTTTTTAAGGGCAACTGCAGCTTCCTTTACTTCCTGTTCTTCAATAAACTGCCAGCTGATTTCATTGCACATTTTCCTGTCAGATGCTGATTATTTTCTGTCTTCCAGTGAGAAAAAAACAACAACTCCCAGCCTCTGGAAGAGTCATGAAACTTTATTATGTGCTTTATCTGCCTTACTCCCAAATCTCCCCTTTTGTCTTAACTGTTCTTGCCTTCTGGCAGAATGTGCACACTGGGAACAGCTCCCCCCCCCTTTCTCTGCCTCACTGAGATCCGATTCTGGAGGCTCCAGAGACAGCACATAACTCCCAGATGACCCTGGCCCCCTCTCTGCCTCCAATGCAGAGCCCTCATCCGAGCCTTCCCCAGACTCCAGGACTGGCCCATGTTCCTCCCCAACCACCTCACTGTCCAACTCTGCTGCCAGCTCCGGAGGCCACCGGCAGGCCACAACACTAATAAAAAATCAAGTACAATATTATATATGTCTTCGTTTTGAGACCAAGATTCTGCACTTGCTAATTTTGTAGCATGAAACTGTCAGTAATATATATCGTATTATATAGATGAGTTTTCATTATTTAAAAGTAGTTTCACTATTTTGTTGGTAAAAAGTATTTTCTAATTTGGTTTCAATGAAGAAAACACATCGTAGGCAATTGTTGCTATAATGCTTGTACAATTCACATCAAAACTAAAAAGTTTTCACCTGAAAGATATGTGCTGTAATTATAATAGAAACTGAAGAAATATTTTACTTAAAAAGTATATGCTGATCTTCAGAACATACTTCCCTTAAGGAACTAAGAGCATTGTAAAAGCATTCTAAAATTAGCTAACATTTTCAGAAAGTGGTGTTCTATTGTATTGGGTGGGTATGCTACACTTTAAAAAGAAAAAGCTGAATTTTCAAGAATGAATACATGAATAATATTTAAGAAAAAGGTTATCCATATATTTGTGTTATGGTGCTATAAAAATCCTTTTTCCCATAAGATGCTGCTTATACATGATGAGAACCAGTTTTTCAATGATGCAGTGGACAGAATGAGCCTGAAAAACTGAAATTCCACATAGGATCAGAACAGTGTTGTTTAACTTTATTACACATGAGTGAGTTCTGTTCTAACAGCTTCACATGGGCTCACATTCTCCAAAACATATATATGGCTGAACACTGTCTTAGAAAGGTAAAAATATCTCTACACTCTATAACAAAGCCATCCTTTAAATGTTTTGAAGATAACTCTTTAAATATCTACTTGCAACATTCAGATTCTGGGGTCCCTTCATATTACTTCAAAGCATAGTTTGTTTGTTACCTCAGCCACCAGATCTAGTTCTTGGTTTTGTCATGGCACTATTCTGATAGGATGGAAAGTTAGTTACTTCCTTAGATCAAACCTCTATTTCCATTACTTTACTTTTTCTGAATTGTTAACATTATGGTTAGTTACAAAGGGTGATGAAAATGATGATGGTGGTGGTGGTGGTGATGATGGTGGTGGTGGTGGTGGTGGTGGTGGTGGTGGTGGTGGTGGTGGAGGAGGAGGAGGAGGAGGAGGAGGAGGAGGAGGAGGAGAAGGAAAAAGATGGTGATTATGCTGAAGGTTGTCCGCACAGTCAGCCCAATGTTTAGACTGGATTTTGCATTTTTATCTACCACTTGGGATATGGAGATGTTGTTGTTTGATAGTGTTAAAGATACTGTAACAGATTTCCCCCCACAAAATATTTGTGATGGGTAAGCAACTTTTCTTCCAATGATTTTGCAGCTGCAGAGTCTGGTTGCTCAGGTAATCTGAGCATCACCAGATTCGAGGAACAGTAATAACTAACACAATCTTTGTTGATCTGGGCACAACCTATTTAGGATGTGTTTCTATAAATTAGATCTCACCATATTGTTTATCTTAATCTCCTCTGATGAGGCTCCTCTGATGAGACCTGTCCAGGAGGTTTGAACCTTAGCTTTCATGTTCCTCAGAGCATGCAAGCCCCATAGCCATGTATTTATGATAACATGAATTATTCTTCTTAGAAGAACTGTAAATAAGGGAGATGGAATTGGACTAAGACTAAAGGTACTGATTTTTATTTTCAGTGTGCCCCATAGAAAGTCACTGGATATTTTTGGTCATTCACTATCTCTCAGTCTAACCCACATCAACAGATTGTTTGAAGGGCAGAAGTTGGAGGAGAATGTAAGGTAGCACCAGCCAAGAAATATATCGTAGTGAGCTGGCACACTATGGGGCCACTATGGGGTGCTGTGAACTATTGGAAGAAACACCTCCCCCCCCAATTTCTGGCATTCCCATAGTGTGCCAACTCACTGATATCTCTCTTAGCTGGTGCTATCTGGACAAATATAGGGTGGCTTTCAATGTGGTTTCTAATTCTATCCTAGCTTGGATAGAATAGAATAGAATAGAATAGAATAGAATATGCATAGTTAGACAAAAGTCTACCTTAGTTACAAATGTGACATACTACCTAAAAATATCATTACTGACCACTATTTTTGTTACTACTAACATGGTCATGAAATACAAAGAAGACCAAAATAACAACAGGAAGTACCAGTATAAAACCAGTCTTACAATTGGCAATGATACTGAAGAAGTGGACAACCTCTGCCTTTTAAGTTCAATTATCAATGGTAAAGGCACCAACAGTCAAGAAATACAGCACAGACTAGGATTAGGACTTCATAGCAGCCATGAAGACAGTTAAAACAATCAATCGGTGCAACGGCTTGCCTCCAGAAGTTGTGAATGCCTCAACACTGGAAGTCTTTAAGAAGATGTTGGATAGCCATTTGTCTGAAATGGTATAGGGTTTCTTGCCTAGGCAGGGAGTTGGAATAGAAGACCTCCAAGGCCCTTTTCAACTCTGCTATTGTATTGTATTGTATTGTATTGTATTGTATTGTATTGTATTGTATTGTATTGTATTGTATTGTATTGTATTGTATTATAAGCCATGATATTTGCTGTGACAAAGGACAAAGAAACTTGGCCTTTGAAGATGCAAGATAGAAAGAATGTTGAGATGTTTGAACTCTGATGTTAGAGAAGATTCTTGTGAACAGTGGGACAGCCAAGAAGACAAACCAACAAATAATTGAACAAATTAACACAGAGTTCTCACTCAAGGCACAAATGACCAAAATATTTTTTTTCTTATTTTGGACACTTTATGGAAAAACATAGCTCTCCGGAAAAGGCTCTAATGCTGGGAAATGTAGAAGGAAAGAGAAGAAGAGTCCAACTAGCAGCAAAGAAGATGGATTCAGTTACATTGATGATGAGTGCACCATTAGAAAACTGAAAGCTCAAGTTAGGGATACATAGTTGTGGAGATCTAATATGTAGTTGCTACGAGTAAAAAATGATTTGATGGCACATAATCAATCAACCATCAATCAAAACATTATATAAAAGATTTTTAATGGGTGGGGTGATAATAATAGGGAGGTCAATGTTAATGTTTATGCACCCATATGTCTAATGATAACAATGTCATATAAAAGATTGCATATTAGAACTTAAGAGTTGTAAATGGTAAGCAGCAAGGATTAATAAATGGAATGAAAAGTAAATAGTCAAGTTGTGTTTTTGAAACTATGTACAAAAAGAAAGGATGTAATATATCTAAATGAAGATGCTCTGATCTTCTAAAGCAGAAGGTGAATTCACACAGGGAAGAGAAGGTGTCTTTCAAATTATAAATAAAAATGCTAAATGTTTAATCCAGACTGCTGTGAGTACATAAGAAAATAATTCATATGTTGGTGATAATTACATGTTATGTTGAAGTGAATAGTGATAATCAGTATAGAAACAGACTCTTTCTATTTCAAACACTATTTGGAGGCACAAGAGAAAAAAAAGGTTTATTGTGTGTTTGTTCATTTAGAGAAAGCTTATGCCAGAGTGATTAGGCTTCAATTATGGATCATTTTCTGTGTATAAAGAGCTGAAAGAATGTTACTGAAAACAGTAGGAATAGTATATGATGGACATAAAGTGTACATGATAATAAATTGACTGTTTAGTGAATGAGGCAGGGAATAAGCAGAGCATGTGTTGATTTCTTGGTTGTTTAATGTCTTTGTGGATAAATATATAAGAAATGCTTATGATGATGTTAGAGGTGATAATGTTAGAGGTGTGTTGGTGGGGTATGTGAATATATGTATACATGTTTATGCAGATGATGCCAGGCTGAGTACTTGAATATCTTGCAGCAATGTTAGATTGTAGAAACTGTGTGGATCTCAAAATTAATATATCAAAGACCAAGACACTTCTTTAACTGGGAAATGGAGAGAGTCTACAAGTTGAACATACATAATGAAGAGCTAGAGAAAGCAGATGAATTTGTATACTTTGGTCTAAAATTTACCAAAGGTGGGAAAATGTAGAAATTCTAAGATGTGCAAATGCTAGTAGACATGTGTGGTTTCTGGTGATATATGGATGTTTTACTAAGAAGCTAAAAAGGTAAAGATAAAGGTTTCTCCTCTCCAGTTGTATCCAACTTTAAAGGTAATGCTCATCTCTGTTTCTTAGCCAAGAGAGCCAGCATTGTCTGAAGACAGTTTCCGTGGTCATGTGGCCAGCATGACTATACACCAAGGCCAGTGGTGGGTTTCAAAATTTTTTGGAACCTACTCTGTGGGTGTGGCCTCCTTTGTGGGAGTGGCTTGCTGGTCATGTGACCGGGTGGAAGTGGCTTGGCAGTCATGTGGCCAATGGGAGTGGCCAAGATGATGTCACTGAATCCTTTGCCCCAATGGATGATCTACAAAAAGAAGATATAAAAAGGGAAATTTATTATTTTGTGCACTTACTACTTAAATAAGATTAAAATAAGTACACAGAACAATAAAAGAGCTACTTACAGAAGGTAAGTAGCTTACTACTTACTACTTGTATTTCAAAGGGAATAAATACATATTTAATTTTACACATGTTAACAGCTGTTGGAATTGTGTTTGCACAACAGTGGAAAAAACAAAGATATGAAAATGAATAAATATTAGAATGTGCAGGAATGAATAAATTGACAAAATCAAGAAGGCTTCGAATACTTTTTCACATGGGATTTGTTTTATCAATTGCTAACTAACAGAAACAGCAATTAGAAATCTAAAAGTATGAAAGAAAACACCAATTATGTAAGGAGGCTTGGCATCTTGGGCAAGTCTGGGGACCTTGCAAAGGCCTTGTGAGGTCCCCGAACCTGTCCAAGACGCTGGCCGCGCAAGTTCCCCCCCATGTCCGTGCCCATGCTTTTTGGAGGCCTGGCATCTTGGGCAAGTCCGGGGACCTTGCAAAGGCCTGGCGAGGTCTCTGAACTTGTCAAAGATGCCTCCACGCCTTCTGGCGGCCATGCGGCCCTGTGCTATAAGCGAGCCTGGGATCCTTGCAAGGCCACAAAAGGTCACTGGTCTAGCTTATAGTTCAGGGCCGTGGCAGGCCACTCCAGATGGCCTGCCGATGCTCCCCTCTGCCCCGCGCTTAGTTACAGCTTACTTACCTCCTCGGAGTCGGCAGGCAGCAACAGAGAGCCAAGCAGGAAAAAAGGTAAGTGGGTTTAGATAGGGTTCTTAGAGGCGGGTTTGGCGATTGGTGAGCCAGCCAATCAGTGAGTGGTGGGTGGGGCTAGGATAGTGCAGACGGGCAGGGGGAGCGAGCAATGGAGTGGCTTCCAGACAGGTGGGGGCGAATGAGCGAGTGAAGAACAGGGCCGGGGCAGGCATTCCGGAACTTACTTCCGGGTCCAGTGACCAACTAGTTCGCGAGTCCCCTTCGGGGAAAAGGGCGGCATATAAGTGCAATAAATTCAATTCAAATTCAATTCAACTGGTGCGGACTGGCAGCAACCCACCATTGACCAAGGCACACAGAACACTGTTACCTTCGCACCAAAGAGATACCTACTGGTGGTTGCATGCTTTCAAACTGCTAGGTTGGTAGGAGCTGAGACAAGGATGGGATCTCACCCCATTGCGCAGTGCTCTGGTCTGAAACTCAGGCTGTCAGCTTTCCAGCTGACAAGCTCAGCATCTTTAACAACTGAACCATCGCTTCCCCCAAAGAAGCTAAAATGTCTGTATATTAGTGCAGGTTTTTGGCTGGTGTATTATATGGATGTAAGAATGAATTACGTTAAGACAAATATAAAAGACAAAGGCAGTAGAAATTGGTGTGGGGTAAAAGAAGAGACAGAATAAACATAACGATTTGCTGAAAGTGCCCTTGAAGAAAATATTCACAGCAAGCTGATTTGATCCTGAGTAAAACAGGGAGAAGGACCTGTGGCCTAGCACACCAAAATGTTTTTATTCACTAACCATATCTGAAAAGATAGTATGCGAATATACTGAGCTCGTAGGAAGAAATACTATAATAAAATCAGATTGGTTTATCTAAAATATTCCAATATCATACTGTAATTTTCAATGTGTTTGCTTTTTTCCCTTTCTTTTGCCTTTATCTTTTTTTTCTTGCAATGTAGTGGATGAAAAGTATTTAAGGTTCTGCTTTTGCTCACTTAGCAAAGTGTCAAAATTTCCAGTATGTAGTATATTATTGCTTGCATGCATGCAAATTGTGTTGTATCTTCAAAGTGATTTGGTTGCTTTAAGTGAGCCAGTGCCTGAATGAATGGCTTTGAATGCATATGAACTGAATAAATAGGAATGGTTTCTATGAAAAGCTACACTAAGACCAATCCTATAAAGAGAATACACATGTTAAAACAGTTATATGAAGAAAGAATGAATGGATTTGGGCTAAGGGGAAGGCCAAGAAAATGGATGGATGGACTTGATGAAATTCTTGAGAAGATTAAGATATTAATGTGAAGAACAAAAGGCAACATATGAGGAGTAGATGGACATGGTGAAAGTAAGATATTGAGAATTATAGTGAATGTTGCTGGCTTAAAATATTTTTAGTTATAGTTTTTAAAATTTGTCACAACTTTATTTTGCTTAGTAACAAACAAAAACATTTCTTAGCTGAGAATGGGAATGATCAGGTTTTATTATAGGAAAATTTGCTGAGGTCATCTCTGCACCCATTATTGACTCAGACATAGTTTGAACATTTATGTATTTTTCATTTTATTGATTTATTCAAACTATTATCTATATGTCCAGCGACTCAAATCATTTTTCAGCAATGATAAATTTATATATTCAGAGATATGGTTTAAAGATATGCAGAGTGTAAATATTCTGACTGCACCCACTGGTTAATTTACAACAAAATTTGTTTTATTGAAGTCTCTCCTGGGAAAACGGTTTTGTGAGGCGATAATGAAAGTGAATTATGGCTGCTTAATCATTAGCATAAATTTCAAATGAACACATTTGCTGGTAACAAGATATAATGTGGAATTAATGTGGGTGTCACTTAATTGCAAATATAGTTCAATTGCAGTTGTTGTTCATTGGAAAGACGGACATGTTGATAGGGCATAGGTTCTACCTCTAGTTTTCTAAAATGTTTAAATGGAACTTAATATAAGCTTTTAAAAATATGACTGCAGTAAAGAACATAATAATGTTTTTCCAGATTAAATAAATTTCAAACAGAACATGATAATGTTTGTCCTCATTGATTTTAATTCAAAAATTAATGCTGGTCATAAAGAACATTTAAGTTTTCTGTGCCTTAAAATGTCTTTACTTAGCTATATGTTATCCTTTCCACTAACCATAAGAAAGACCAAGTACTCATCCATACCTGCTTCATACTTGGTATTGTACAATAGGCATACATAGTTCATACTGTATATTCATTTGGGATTACAACACATTTAAAAGAAATTTAAACAAGAAATATAGTATGTTCTGCAGATAGATATTCACAGATTTTCTTCAAAAATCTTTGAAGAAACAAAGAACTTTTTAAAATCACTCAACAATTACAGAGTTGCTCTCTACTTTCTTTTATGTCTGATCATCAAAATCTTGAATCATTCTTTTTATTGTACCATTACTCCATTAAAATACATTTAATCAAAAATGTTGGCTCTCTTTATATTTTAAACTATTGTTGAATTCCAAAAAAACCCCTACTTATAAATTTGAGAACAAAGCATGGAAATAAAGAAATAGGTAATGACTAATGTTTTCCCTCAAAAGTCTTTTGGCTAAATGGAATGTTTTCATTTTCAGGGGCACTAAAAGATTTTTAACAGGAAAAAGGGCACATTAATTCATTTTGAATTCAAAATACGGAGAGAGGGGAAATACTAAGATTTTAACAATGCTGTCATAGATGTAATATATATTGTTAAATATAAAAGCACAGGTATAAGCTCCTTAGAATTTTACTTTATTTTAATGAATGTATTTTTCCTCTCTTTAAAAATGACACCATGCTCAGTGAAGATTAGGCTTCTCGCAACATAGATAAAAAGACTAAATGAGATTCCATTAAACATTTTAAATTCTGATCTCAAATTCCAGAAAGGTTTGAAAATATGTTGATGTTACCATTGTTATTGTTTATTTGCATCTTAACTGGAGGCACTTTAGATTTGGTTACACAGCTTCTTGGAGAAATGGGAATAACTGTTATCTCAATTTAGGAATTATAAATTGTGTACATGCTCTAAACACTATTGTGACTTCTGTTTATTAATTAATTATTGGTTATTTCAGTTTATATGGCTGTCCTTCTCAAATGCATGACTCTGGAAGGCTATAAATAAAAATATAAAACAACAAGGGATCAATAGCAGGCGAATAATCCACAGCCAAGTAAAAAACCATAGCGCCAGTCTTCAAAGCCATTGCACAGGCTAAGATGGAGTGTCCAACCTTGTCAACTTTAAGACTTGTGAACTTCAACTCCCAGACTTCTCCAATCACCAAGAACTATGTTTTAAGGCCATGCACAAATCCAACAGGGCAGTGGTGGGTTTCAAAAATTGTTCGAACCTACTCTGTGGGTGTGGCCTCCTTTGTGGGAGTGGCTTGCCACCCATGTGACCGGATGGGAGTGGCTTGCTGCCCATGTGACCAGATATGAAGATGCTGACTACACTTGTCAGAACCACCTTAAATTACCTCACACACAGCACTGGCATGCATAAGAATATGATATAAACTTGTTTTTTAAAGGGCATCTTTGGTTTGTGTTAAAACAACTTCAACACACGCAATATTCTGATTGCACCACAAACGCAGTAGTCATCCTTACCTTTCACAGACGCACTGAGTTTTATAAATATGTGCATGATAGTGTAGAATAATCATATCCAAGGACCAGTGGTGGGTTTCAAAAAAATTTGGAAGCTCTTCTGTAGGTGTGGCCTGTTTTCCGGGTCCACTGGTGGAACCTCTTCTAACCGGTTTGGTAGATTTGACAAACTGGTTCTACTGAATAGGTACGAACTGATAGGAACCCACCTCTGCAACAGGGTCAAGACCAATCAAATCTCTGGAGGAATCATATCAAAGCCCATCTGCCATTACAGAAAAGGCTTTTTTTCCTGGATCCACTAGATGGCACTCCCTAATAGAGGGGAACAAAAATATACTCTTCCTACCAAACCTAAAGGGTCAGGTAGATTTCACTGAGAAGAAGCTGCCCCTAAAATAAGCTAGTCACAAAATGGTTTTGACCATTGTTCATTGTTTTGTATCAAACAATCATTAAAAAAGCAATATCCCACAGTACGTAATTATATACAATATAGCAGAAGATTAGAAATATTCAAATTAACCCACTTATCGTATTTTTCAGAGTATAAGATGCACTGGAGTATAAGGTGCACCAAGGTTTTGAAGAGGCAAATTTTAAAAAGTAGGTAGGTAGATAGAGGGATAGACAGGGAGAGAAAGAGAGAGAAATACAGTAGGTAGGTAGGGAGAGAGAGAGTAGTTAGGTAGGTAGGTAGATAAAGGGATAGAGAGAGAGAGAAATAGAGAAAGAGAGAGGGAGTGTAGGTAGGTAGGTAGAAGGATAGAGATAGAGAAATAGAAAGAGATAGACAGAAAGAAATACAGTAGATAGGTAGGGAGAGAGAGAATAGGTAGATTGGTAGGTAGAGGGATAGAGAGAGAAATAGAGAGAGAGTACAGTAATAGGTAGGGAGAGAGAGTTAGGTAGGTAGGTAGATAAAGGGATAAAGAGAGAGAGAGAAATGCAGTAGGTAGGTAGGGAGAGAGTGTGTGTGTAGGTAGGTAGAGGGATAGAGAGAGAGAGAGATACAGTAGATAGGTAGGAAGAGAGGTAGGTAGGTAGATAAAGGGATAGAGAGAGAGAAATAGAGAGAGATAGAGAAATAAAATAGGTAGGTAGGTAGGGAGTGTGTGTATAGGTAGGTAGGTAGGTAGAGGGATAGAGAGAGAGAAATATATATATATATAGAGAAATACAGTAGATAGGTATGTGTTTCTGCTGGCACAGCACTTTAATTCTCATCAATCACTTTAACTAAAGAGCTTTCCAAAAGGAAAAAAAAAAGTTTTTGCATTCTGCAAACCTCCCCAAAATGGCCCGTTTTTCACTTTTCATGCATAGCCTTATGGAGGCTTATAGAGTGCTGCTGGGGGGGGCTGGAGGGGCAAAAATGGCCCATTCTTTGCTCATTTCTGCCCTCCCCAGCCCCCAGGAGCCCTCTGAAAGCCTCCATAAGAGTATGCACAGCCATTTTGGTGAAGGGGCAGGGCTTCGGGAGGCAAAAAATGCTCTATTTGGTGTATAAGATGCACCCAGATTTTCAGCCTCTTTTTTGAGGAAAAAAGGTGCGTCTTATACTTCGAAAAATACGGATAATAGGAAATTGATAAACTACAGTTAATTAAAAGTTATTACAGCATTGTGTGTGTATTTAATTTTTATTTATTGTTTAGAAGGTCTCAAGCTTCCAGCCAAACTCTAAGAAAATACATATTCCTATTTTTATAAACATACACACGTACAATGTAGGTATTATATAAGCTGTATCTTAATTTTTAGGTCCCATTTGGCCACCAATAATTTTTCTTCTTCTGTTCAATTGTGCTTGATTCTCAGAGATTGCCTGGGCTACTCCCTGCTAGTTTTCTTGGAAATGTTTTCAGAAGTGATATGTCCTTCCCTGCTTCCTGGATTGAGAGAGAATGACTGGTCCAAGGTAACCCAGCTGGCTTTGGGCCCAAGGCGGGATTAGAACTCATGAACCCCTGGTTTCTGGCCTGGCCTTTACAGCTACTCCAAATTGGAGTATACCAAGCATATACTTGACATATTTTCATAGTAAGTTTCTACAGCACTAATTAGGCATTCCGTTGAATAGAAATCCTAACATATATGCCACTACAGCTACATATATGCCATTACAGCTACTCCAAATTGGCTGTTTACTAAGCATATACTTGACATATTTTCATAGTAAGTTTCTACAACACTGATTAGGCATTCTGTGTGAATAGAAATTCCAACATATATGCCACTAGGCTAAGAAATATTCTCCAAAGCATCTGAGGACAAGAAGCAATGGGTGGAAACTAATCAAGGAGAGAAGCAGTTAGAACAATTAATCAGTGGAACAACTTGTTTCCAGAAGTTGTGAATGCTGCAACATTGGGCATTTTTAAGAAGATGTTGGATATCCATTTGTCTGAAATGTAGAGTTTCCTGCCTAAGCAGGGGGTTGGACTAGAAGACCTCCAAGGTCCAGTGATGTGCGGTGAGGATTACGGTTGGTGAGGCAAGAGCGCGGCAGCAGCAAGAAGCAATGTCCCCGCCGCTGTGTCTGACAGGCATCTCACGTTTATGTCTGCCATAGATGCGAGATGCCTCTGTCGGACACAGCAGTGGGGATGGAGAAGGTGGGGGGGGGGTGAGGCGGCAGAGCGTGGTGGTGGTAAGAAGCAGCGAGAAGGGAGCAGGTAGGAGGTGTGGTCGGCAGCCGCCGATAATGGAAATGCTGCTGTGACTCTGTGAGATGTGGCTGCCACTGTCACCGCTCGGTGGCTCCTGCCCGTCTTCCAGGACTCGCCCAGCCCAGCGTGCGTCACTTTAAAGTGCATGCCGCCACCCCGGCCATACAGTGGGCTGTATGGCTAGGACTGGGGCAGCGGCATGCACTTTAAAGTGCCTCCCGGCCATAAAGCAGGATGTCTTTCGCTCTATAGTGGGGCGCAGCGGCATGCACTTTAAAGTGCCGGTGTGCCCTCCAGCCATTCAGCAGGTCCCGCTGAATGGCTGGGGTGGTGACATGCACTTTAAAGTGCCGGTGTGCTTCCCGGCCATAAAGCAGGACGTGTTTCAGGAGTTTGACAACTCTAGCTTACAACAATAAAAACGGAGAAATAAAAAGAAATGTACATAATAGAAGTAAAGTAGTAGAATAATAGAATAAACAATAAAAGGAAAATAATGATACAGCGATTTGAGAAAAAAAGGTGGGTGGGTGGGGGAGCAGGGAGTGAGGAGGGAAGTGGGGTTCTATCTCCAGTGTGGTAGTGTCCCATTGGATCCTCAGGCCATCCAGCAAAGTCAGGTCTTCAGGTCTAAATATATAAGTACTGTATCTAGGAAAAGATCCATGCTATTTTTAGCTACTACTTGGAATATCAGCTGTTTTCATTATGGTTGCATACATGATACATCAAAAATAATAATTCAATTCATCATGGGCCAGGACATCATCATCATTATTAACTTTTCCCAACTGATTTCTGCAGGTAGACATGAAGACATAGGTTGTTTTGTCAGCATGAAACATCTATGTTCTAATTGGCTCACCTGAGATTACTGCATGTAGACTGACGTTAGAAGGGAAGGTCAAAAATCAATGAACAGATGGCATCTGGTAAAAGCAATTAAGTGCTGAAAATTCCATCCTCCTTTATGCAGGCTGCACAGAATGCATAATCAGGCATCTGACCATTGAGATCAGACATTAGCCGTATGTTTTCTTTTTTTTTTTACTGTTATGATAAATTTTGCAGTACAAATGGAAAGTCTTCTAATGTGGAATAAAATATTCATCATAATAAAAAGAGAGTTGTGGGGAGGGGAAGAGACCTGTAAAATAGAAAGACCGTTCCTTTTGTCAGGGCTGAAACTATTTGACATTACAATGCTCTGCATATTATGCAAAATATCTGTATAATAACTTTGAGAGCTACTTTGCTTAAAACCACATAATTCACATGTGATTTGCTGAAGGCATCTTGCACTCTAGTTCAGATATAATGCATTACAGACCTTTTTAAAAATATCTATCTGGCCAAAGCAAAGAAACAGCAAAGGTTGGGTCTACGGATCAGGAATAGGGAAATATTATTATCTGCCAAAAGCAGAACATCATGCTTACTCTTTAACCAAAAGGATAGAAGTGTAGTAAAATGGGGTTGTGTGCATTACCTAGCAATCAAGATGAGAAGTGGTGACATGGAGGCATGACTAAAATCTTATAATTCCATTTACTCCAAGTTTCCATGAAAAAAGTTAGGAAGCATTGAAAGTTTGTTCAATGTTACAGTACTGGTTTCAAGTCAAGCATGAATTTCTTTCCTCTGAAGTCTTCGTAGTACTTGGGCACAGCTATAGGAAGACAATTTCCTAAAAATAAAGCCATACTGAAGCCCTAGAACATCAATACATTTCTGCTATAATATTCACATCATATACTCATGAACATCACCGTATCCATACTTGAAACTCAACATCTCTGGAAATAACTTAAATTTTTGTTGCTTATTTGGATATAAACTGTTTTAATCAGAGCAAAAAAAATCCTATATTGTTTCTCACTAATAATACTTTTCAATGTTCACTGAATGTCTTGGTGATTTGTAACTTTTAAAAAATGCAAAGGGCAACCAATTTCAGGACAGGCAGTATCAAAATTCTATTTATATTTATTTGATTCTCAATTATGTTTATAGAATGCTAGACAAGTAATATAGGGAGAAGGAATAGGGAAGAAACTGTGCTATCATTATCTTGTATTTTGAGTGAGAAGCTGGATTTAGAGATAAATTTAGAAATCTTACAACTAGTTAAACAAAACAGGTAAAATATAGAGTATATGAATTTTGGAATTCTCTCCAATTCTTTAGTCAACAGCCTCAGTCCAAGTCATATGAAGAGGAGGGAGCAGGGAAGAAGGTTTACGTTTGGGCAGTCAGCAGCATTTTGAGTTACTTCCAACTACTCTATTTTAATATACATATAGCATAATATTGGTTGGTTGCCTTGCTTCAATCCTTATGGCTTCCATTTAAACAAATATGAAAACCCTTAATTTCTTGACTAGAAGGACTAGTTAATTGATTTGTTTTCTAACTAGCGATTTCTCCTTCCTTGGTTCATTATTATTTAAGATTACATCCACCTGAATCACCACCAATCATGATTTGACTAGAGACAATCCATTCAGAGGAATGGAAAATCTGATTTAGCTTCTCAATATTTATTCTATAGGCTAAATTCCTTCACATTCCTTCATATAGTTTTCTTAAAGTAGATCAACTTTTGTGGGCCATTTGAAATTTAAACAAAAAATAATTGGAATTCAGAAAAACTTTAGATAGAATTCTGGGAATTGAAGTCTTAAAGTTGCTAAGGTTGAGAATAGATGTCAAATTCAACTCAAGGATATTTTACCTTTCACATTTTTAGGCATGGGAAACTTTTGTGGTAGCAATAAAGAGCCGAGGTGGCGCAGTGGTTAGGGTGCAGTACTGCAGGCCACTTCAGCTGACTGTTATCTGCAGTTCAGCGGTTCTAATCTCACCGGCTCAAGGTTGACTCAGCCTTCCATCCTTCCGAGGTGGGTGAAATGAGGACCCAGACTGTGGGGGCAATATGCTGACTCTGTAAACTGCTTAGAGAGGGCTGAAAGCCCTATGAAGCGGTATATAAGTCTAACTACTATTGCTATTGTTACTGCAATGGGGGGAAAAGTAGAAGAGAATCAAAAAAATGTTTTTTTGTGTATGAACAATCAGGCTTTGGACTTTTATGGCAAGCCCATATAATTATGGTATGGTATGGTATGGTATGGTATGGTATGGTATGGCATTGAGCCAAGGTGTATAGAGCCGAGGTGTATAGAGCCCAAGGTGGTGCAGTGGTTAGAGTGCAGTACTGCAGGCTACTTCAGCTGACTGCTAGCTGCAGTTCGGCAGATCAAATCTCATTGGCTCAAGGTTGACTCGGGCTTCCATCCTTCCGAGGTCAGTAAAATGAGGACCCAGATTGTTGGGGGCAATATGCTGACTCTGTAAACAGCTTAGAGAGGGTTGTAAAAGCACTATGAAGCAGTGTACTATTGCTATTATATTGTATTATTAAATCAATTGTTTATATATTTTAGAAGTCGTTTGTATAAAACATTTCTCTTCATGATTAAAATGCCTTTTGCTACACTGAATAAATGGTGAAAATGCAAGTGATCTTTTCAATCACTGTGAACTTTCCAAGTTATGGGCAGCAAGCCCCAAACAGTCAGAACCTGTTTAATGAATACACCTGCACAACTGCTCATCTGACCAGGAAGAATGAGCATGTTCAGTGAGGTGGCCGAAATGAATACTTAATGAAATAGTGAAGAGGCAGAATAAAATGTATACACATACAAAGCTAAGTTCTTTGTCTTTCAATCCTCCTTTTAATAAGAGGCTGGTTTTGATTCTTGATGAAATAAACTTGTTTACTGCAAACTGATACTGTCAGGTGGTGTATTAATTGTGGTCAGTATTCACAATTAGACTTACAATAATGACACCTTTGTATTACAGAAAGTTTATAAAACTACATCTTCAGGGCCTTTTGGAAAAAGACAAGGTGAGAGCCAATTGTACTTTTGGATTCTTGATTTATGTCACTGTCTTAAAACTTGCTTTCTTTTCTTCCAAATGTTTTATCTATACTTTTAAGATTAAAATAGTAATTATTATTGACATCTTTATTTTATTCAGATAATTCAGTCACAAAATCATGCCTGCAAGCATCCTGGTATTTCACTAGCCTGCAAACATCCTGGTATTTCATTAGCCTGCAAACATCCTGGTATTTCAGTAGCCAATATCGTTTTTGTAGAAATTAGTCTAGCAGATAAAGCATTTTTATAACACCATTAATGTATAAAAGGGCACAGCATTTTCCACAGCCCACCTACTGTGCTATAATTAATAACCTCTCCTTATGGCAAGGACTGTGTTAATCTATAAATTGCATTGAGGCACTTGACAAATTAAATGCAATTATAAATCTTCCTCTTGACCAATTAGCATTTAATCAACAATTAAATGTAGATATCCTTATCCAATGACCCACATGGAATGAAGATTCTCTCTAGCAGAAAATTCATAGGCAAAAATTATGCCTGAAATATAGAATTGACTCACTTGAACCTCTTGGCATTTTTAATAGGATACTCAGAGCATGTATACTGTTTTCATCTATATATCTAAGGATGCCATCAATGGCAATAAAAAGGCTGTGTCATAGTTAAAGGATTCAGATGATTTTACAATGCCTTTCCATGTAATTGCTATTATTCAGTAAAGAAAAGCATAGTGTTGTGAGCAAGACATTTAACCAGCAGTTTCTGTTCAGATGTGAGTAGAATACACATGGCTTACTGAGTTTTTATATGACCTGAACATAACACTAAGCTGTAAATGAATAGATTCACCCACTTTGGTAAAACCAATCAAATTATGTTACAGCAGGATGTGAAAACTGAACATTTATTTATTAAATACACATACCACCACCTTGCAACTTTTGGCAATTGACATTTATAAGCTACAACAATTGAAAAGTTGACAATAATATATCAAACAATCACTTAAAATCAATACACAATCCCAGTGAAAATAACCCCAAAAGTGTTTGTATGTTACATGTTTGTTAATAAAAATCTTAAAAAAAGAAAAGAAAAAAAAGAAAAAAAAAGACATTTAACATTTAAAGTATCTGTTGTTTCCAGGGGTCATCCTTTAAAAATTATATGCAGCTGGACCTCAGTCACTAGTACTGATGATGTTACCTAGTTTGGGTAATGAAATGTTTGCAAGAAAACAACCAAGCTCAGAGACCAAGCCCTCCTATCAACCCTGAGCTACAAATATTCTCATTGTTTGTTTGTTTGTTTGTTTGATTGATTGATTAACTCATTCTATATGGCCATCCACCTGCCAAACTACTCTGGAAATAAGACTGTACAAATATACATAGATTAATTATAATAACAAAAATTTATTATCTCTAAAAAAAGAAATTTTCACATTTGATTTGTAGAACTTCTAGTGATAAACTTTTGTTATGTTAGATTAAATCAGAACTTCCTCAAATGAGGCTAACCAATAACTTGGGAGTCCTATTGAACCAAAGGTGCTTTCTGGTTTTTCTTTGAAGATATTTTGCTTCTCATCCAAGAAGCTTCTTCAGCTTGTCCCCATCATCCAGTCAGAGCTGAAGAAAGAAAAGAAAAAGCAGAAAGTCCAGTTGCCTCTTGAAAAACATCTTTGGGACAACCATGACCTGGAAGAATGAGAATCTCCATAGATATGAGTCTATTGAACTTACAGCTTGAACCTGAACAGCAGGTAGCAGCCATGACCAGGAGGGCTATGTAACCAGATGCAGACATTCCTGATCATAATCGGTGTATCTATATCACCTCAAGCTGACTATTGGAATGCATTGGGCTTCCTTTGCTCACCCAATAAGACCTCGGAAGAATCCTAGCTGAAGGTTCTACAAAAAAGACAATGACATCTCCTTTGGAGCAACTTAGTCTCACATATCTGCTTTATATCCTGTTTATTACCCTTTAGACAGTCATAAAAACAAGGCTCTTTAGATAGACATTTGGGGATAAATGATTTCCCAAATATATCCCCACATAAGATTAATTACCATATATTGATCATTTTTAAACAATTTATACCATAAACTGCTCAGAATCTCAAGAAAAGGAATAGCATTTCTAATCATCCCAGATTACTCATGATATTGCAACACTGTTACGATTACAGCATTAATGACTTTTAAGGTAAAGGTAAAGGTTCCCCTCACACATATGTGCTAGTTGTTCCCGACTCTAGGGGGCGGTGCTCATCTCCATATCAAAGCTGAAGACATCTCCATGTCCGAAGACATCTCCATGGTCATGTGACTGGCATGACTAAACACCAAAGGTGCACGGAACACTGTTACCTTCCCACCAAAGGTGGTTCCTATTTTTCTACTTGCATTTTCACATGCTTTCAAACTGATAGGTTGGCAGAAGCTGGGACAAGTAACGGGAGCTCACCCTGTTGTGTGGCGCTAGGGATTCGAACCACTGAACTGCCGACCTTTCTGATCAATAAGCTCAGCTTAGCCACTGAGCCACCACATCCCTATTTAATGATTTTTATATCAAGCATAAAGTTGATATATTTGGAATTTGAATCTTGGATTTTTTCTTGCTGCTGGAACCTTTACTTCCGTATTTCATCTAATGGTCAGCTATGATTTGTTAAATCTGGAGGAATCAGATAAGTTACAATTTATTCTTAATCATATCTGAATTAAAATAAAATAAAAATAAAAAGATGACAGACAGACAGACAGACAGAGATTAATGAAGTTTCTTTCAAGTAGTATATAGCACATTCAGATTCCTGCTCACCAGTCAATTATTTTATCTGTATCTTTTTACATGTTCTGTTTGGCATATTCATTTACTGGTTTTAGAAGGTGTTTTTTTTTTGGCACCTCGCAATCTCCCAGCCCCAGTTCTGGCTGCCCTAGAAGACAATCACGTATAACTGTTTTGTAGGAACTTTCCCCAACAAAATATATTATATATTAAGCCCCCCAAAATAAGGAACCAGCCCTTAAGTTTGTTGTTGTCTTAGGACAACAAAAAACTGTTAATCAGTTTTCCTATATTTAATTGAACCAGTTGCCAAACATCTGAATTTTGACCACATGACCCTGGGAATATTGCAACAGTTGTAATTTGGAAAAACCACCATAAGTCACTTTTTCTAATATGGTTGTAACTTTGAATGGTCACTAAATGAATTGTAAGTCGAGAACTACTTGTACATTGAAAGTAGCATATTATAAGCAGCATTTATAAGACATAGAACAAGCCCTTCCACACCATCCCAGTACTTCCAATTTCTCAGCATCTTATTGCTTGAGTTGACTATTCCATTTTGCCTCAGAGTCTTGACAACTGATTGCTAATTAAATTAATTAAATCTACTAGTCCCACTAGGCCATCAGTACATATTTATATTTATCCTTCCTTCCATAGAATTTCTTGAAGCAGATTGCTTCATTTGGTGGTGCAACAGAATCAAACTTACATATAATTATAGTAGGAAAAGTACATTTTGAAGCCTCGATCTCCTTATTATACTTGATTTTTCTACCGCCACAATTTTGCTTGAGCTGGTTCTTCAGCTTTAGTTCAAAACCTAAAATGATCAAAATACTATCAAAGCATGTCCAAGAAATTACTTTACTAATGTGTTAATATAAAACAAGAATGACAAATACATTAATGCAGTGGGAGATTCAATGTGATGCAAATGTCAAATATGCCTTCCTGTATGTTGTTTATTTCAAGAGTGACTTCCCTTTAATTCATATTTGTCAGTGAGTAGCCTAATTGCAGTAATTTTTAGACTACTGTAGAAACAGGCTATTTGAAACTTATAAGAATATAAATCTAATTTCAAAATGCTACACAAATAAAATTAATATAATGCGTATTTGCAGGGGTTATTATTTGGGAACAGATAATTCTTTGTATATATTAGTTTTTATCTTATCATCTAAATATTTTTGATTGAAATGAAAAAGGAAACATTATACATATTTAGGAATCCAGGTATACTGAAGGCACATTCTACATTAGTTAAACTATTAACAACAATACAAAGTAATGCAACTGTAAAAGAATTAGTAGTAAATCAGAAAAAGACGTAAATTTCATCATCACAAGTTTCTATTACCACTTGTTCTTTTATACTTTATTTGTATCAAATGATAGCAACTAAGATTCTTGGGTCAGGAAAGCTTGAAAACTTGGAATAGAAATTACATTTTGGTGTTGACTTTTGCTGCTTAAATCTAAATTCACCAACTATCAGGAGGCAGTTTGGTGGAGTGAAATGAAGCAGTATAAAGCAATTGTGCTCAAAACGATCTCCAATTAAATGGAACTTGGAAGAATTACAAGACAAAATTCCAGTGAGCCAAATTACTCATTTGTTCATCTAAAAGCTTTCTGGAACACAAGCATGTAGATACTTGGCTGTACAAAAGAGAGGCCTGGAGCCCCTTATGCACACTGGCCTTAAGAACCAGATTTCAATGGCTTCTACTCAATCATGGTTCTATTCTCCCAGTTACTTTGTCTAGCAAGGTTTCTTTAAATGATCACGAATGTAGTGGTTGCTATTGAGGGGCATCACATGCCTCTTAAAGGATGGTACTTTAAGTATTAACACTTGATTAAATAAGCTGAACTTGAACCTTCTTTGAAATTGAAAGTTTAAGAATTCCCTTTCACTGATGTAATGTTTTCCCAAAGCATATCAAATAGAAAATATGGATGTGGTTTACCAGACGCCTTACAAAAGTTGTTACCAACAAAAAAAAAAATTAAAGTAAAAGAAGATTAAAGCTTTTCCTTCTATACCAAATTTGCTCCTGTTCTAAGGGTATCGAACTCGATTTCATTGAGGGCTGCATCAGGGTTGTGTTTGACTTCAGGGGGGGCAGGCGGCATTGCTAGGGTGGGCATGGCCAGTTCAACATCATTTGTGTCAGGGGCGCCTGTGGTGGCCTGACCACTCTGCCAGCAAAAACAGAGCTGGGGAGGGTTGCACGTGGCCATCCTGAGCTCCATGGGAGGCACCATTGGCTGGTCCTCCACTATTTACAGGGTGGACCCATGGACCCAGATCTAAGCACCCCATGGTGCTTAGGGGCCTGGAGTTTGACACCCCTGCACTAAAGCAAAGTTAGAGAGAATGACAGAGACCTGATCCTTTCACATAATTTCTTTTCAGCCTTTGTTTGGGTTGAAAGAATAAAAAGGATAGGGACTTTTCTTTAATTAAAAAAATTAAAAATGCTTACATTAAATAACAGTGAATTAAAAATCTGCATCGTATTTATTAGTATTTATATTATGGTGTTTCAGGGCCTAATGGGAACATAACAGTGTAGCAAGCTTCTGCATCAATATAGTGTCTTACTCATGTCAAAGAAACAGACTAATCTATGTGTAGTATATATCTTAATAACATGAACACTATATGCTGAAAAGGAAGAAGTATCATACTAGTGCCTAAGTATGTATGCAGCTTACATATGCTCCAAATAATGGGGATAAATATGAAAGGAGACTCTACAGTGTATGCGCATCATCTTGGCAAACCTTTCCTATGCAGTAAGGCAGTGGTCCCCAACCTTTTTATCGCCGCGGACCAGTCAGCCTTTGATAATTTTACCGTGGCCCGCTGAGCGCGCGCAGGGGTGGGGGGGCGTTGTTCGCGACGACACATTGATTGTTTATATATCAGATTGTTTTGATTAAACAACTTTTATTTTATTGTATTTAAACATGCCTTACAAAATAAAATACAATTACATAAATATAAAGTGCTTTAATATGCCTCCCCCACCCGGACAGACTTATGTTCCTCAAAGACCATCCTGAACCCTCAACCCGGACCAACCTTTCTGCCCGCCCTCCCCCTCCCCACCACATTCGGCGGGCAAAGAACAGAGCGCGCGCGCGTGAATGCCGTGGAGAGAGAGAAAATAAATATATATATAAATATATAACTGTTTGGGAGTAAAAGCGGGGAGGCGCACCCGGCCGGGGGGGGGGAGGAGGAGGAAGGAGGGTGGGAAGGAAGCTGGCAAGCGAAGAACAGAAAGTAATTAGCAAGGATTAAAACGACCTGCCGGAAAAAGGAGAGGGGAAAAAAAAAACACCAGATCTGACGGCTAGTGCAGCCTCCACCAGAGGGGCTGCAGAAACACACACCGCCAGTCCTGTCCTTCCTTTCCAACCAGTCTCTCTCTGCGCGCGCATACACACACACACACACACCACACAAACACACACCCGCCGGCAGATATGCACGCACACACACTTTTTTTTTTTTTGCAATTGGCAGAACTACGGTTTTCTTTCTTTAAAAAAAAATAATTAAATGGAGGTGGGGGGTGTGTGGAGAGAAAGGGAGAGAAGCGGACACATAAAACCGAGTCGCACTCACGAACCACAGCATGCATCTGGGTGACAAAATTGCAGGGAGAAAGCAGGAAAAGCCGAGGAGAGAGCAAAAAAAGAAAAGAGCCAGACCAAGCACGGCAGGGCGGGAAGGAAGGCGATGATGATTGGGGGAGGTTTGAAAAAGCAGATCCAAGCGCAAAAGTTACTGAGTCATTTCAGCGGCGGCCGGAACAGTTTTCTTGACTCCCTCCCTCTCTCCCTCTCTCTCTCCTCTCTCACTCTCTCACTCTCTCTTTCCCTGGCGATGGATCGGTGCGGGTGGGGGGGGAGAGAGAAGGGAGGAGACGGCGAGGGAGGGAGGGAGAGAGAGCCGAGGGTGGGACCAAAGGGGGGGGAGAGAAATGCATTTAAGAGGAGCGGATTTAAAAGAGCGATCATGGCCCCCGGCCGCTGCGCGGCCCGGTGCCAGGTACTCCACGGCCCGGCACCGGTCCGCGGACCGGGGGTTGGGGACCACTGCAGTAAGGGATACTGGTTCAAATATGATCCCATTTGCACAAAACAAGTACATGTACAAATAAATATATACACTTACTTGTTTTTCATATGCACCGTACAGGTATGAGAGAAAAGGAGATGCTGCAGAATGCTCACATATTATTTGGATGCCTATGGAGATTCTCAGTAATCCAGGTCATGGTTGTCCCAAAGGTGCTTTTTTTCAAGCAGGAACTGGACTTCCTGGTTTTTCTTTGCACCACTCAATAGCAATAGCAATAGCAGTTAGACTTATATACCGCTTCATAGGGCTTTCAGCCCCCTCTAAGTGGTTTACAGAGTCAGCATATTGCCTCCAACAACAATCCGGGTCCTCATTTTACCCACCTCAGAAGGATGGAAGGCTGAGTCAACCCTGAGCCGGTGAGATTTGAACAGCCGAACTGCAGAACTGCACTCAGCTGAAGTAGCCTGCAGTGCTGCATTTAACCACTGTGCCACTCAGTGACCCTGATAACACAGATAAATCTCCAGGTGACCTTAACAATCAATTAAAAGAATGCAAACAACCAGCTGTCTCCAAGGAGTATAAATCTTTCCATTTCCCACTATCCAGTCAGAGCTGAAGAAGCTTCTTGGATGAGAAACGAAATGTTTTCAAAGAAAAACCAGAACGTCCAGTTGCCTCGTGAAAAAAGCACCTTTGGGATATTGTTTGGACATGTCAGAGAATTTTGCTGAATTGTGCAATAAGAAAGAAAAGCTGAGTGCCATCTGCACACTAATGTCTTTAGATCAACTCCATATTGCTTGATTGAGAGGTGGAAAACTGCCTTCTATTGCAGTTTTTTGGGGAAAAATTGCATTCTTTATGAATGCAAAGAAAAGAACAAAAGAAATTTTCTAAGTCTGGTATGTAGAGGAGCTGAAATAAGCTTCATTTTTTTCAAACGCATGAAATAACTTGCATTCTTTCTATTGTTAATACATGAATTTTTTAAACCTCAGACTCCATTCAAAGATATTCAGTCATCAGTCTTCTATTTCAAAATTTAGATTACAGTATTTGGTGTAAACCAGGGGCGTCAAAACTCAATTTCATTGAGGGCTGCATCGGGGTTGTGTTTGACCTTGGGGACCAAGGGGCATGGCCAGGGGGGCATAACCAGTTTGACATCTCTCTTGTCCGGGATACCTGTGGTGGCCTGAGTGCTCTGCAGTGAAAACAGGCTCCCTGCTCTGTTTCTAGCCGCAAAGGCCTCCGGCAATCCTCTGCCAGCTTCTGCCAACCATGCGTGGCCCTCCCAAGCTCTGTTTTCATTGGCAGAGACACTGAGGACTGATTCTTCACTGTTTCCAGGGCAATCCCTTGGGTCAGGTCTAAACATCCTGTGGGCCGGATCTGGCCCTGGGCCTTGAGTTTGATACACCTGGTGTAAATGTCCAACAGGTGTGATTATTTCAGCAGTCATTTTCAAGCAAATTGCCAGACATGAATTATTTCACCAATGAAAATACAACCCCAAAATGACATACAATTGATTTCTCTATTTGTTACCAAGTATTGGGTATATAATCCAATCAAAATATCACAAATGTTTGGGTTTTTTTTGCACAGACTGCACAATAAACCCAGTCCATAAGATACATATATCAAATTACTTCAATTTGTTAGAACTGTTCACTGAAAAATATTACATTTTCCAGTGAGATAGTTTAATAGCATAGTAAGAAACGCTGGTAGCTTCTCGGTGACATTTTGTTTTTTATCCTTATGGAGACAATATGGTCTTTAATCAATTCATTCTTCCTAGAAATAATTCACTACCTGCTATTTTTTTAAATTTATGTTATATGGATTTTTCTTGGAAAATTATTGACATTCATTCAATCCTTGTATGTCTAGCTTGGACTGTGAATATCCCCCCCCCCCCAAATGTATTTATGTATTCAGTATAAATCCATGCCCCAAGCAGCAAGGAAAGCTAATTTCATGGTCAGCAATAGAACTACCTACCTTAGTTGGCATTCTTAATGCATAAGTTTAAAACACTTCCGAAAAAAGGCAAGGCGAATGTAAAAAGTAACTATTTGGCATAATGAATAGCAAGTTGATAAACAGCGAGCTGATTATAAAATTTTCCCATTCCTAATGCATACTTCCCTGGAGAAATGCTTCCTAATGTATAATTCTTTATTTGCTGTTTCTAAAGAATTGGGACTACTACAAAATGGGTATTAACCCAATAACTGAAGGAAAAAGAAAATATATAGTTTCTGACGTATATAAATAAATATAGGTGCAATTTCTTGTAGGATGAAAGTATATGGGAAGTAATCCCCCATATTTTATAATAAAGTAAAGGTTCCTCTTGCACATATGTACTAGTCGTTCCTGACTCTAGGGGGCTATGCTCATCTCTGTTTCAAAGCCAAAAGAGCCAATGCTGTCCAAAGACGTCTCCATGGTCATGTGGCTGGCATGATTAAATGCTGAAGGTGCACGAACACTGTTACCCTCCCACCAAAGGTGGTTCCTACTTTTCTACTTGCATTTTTACATGTTATCTAACTGCTAGGTTGGCAGCAGCTGGGACAAGTAATGGGAGCTTACTCCATTATGCGGTGCTAGGGATTCTAATTGCCAACCTTTCTGACTGACAAGCTCAGCATCTCAGCCACTGAGCCAATGTGTCCCTATTTTATAACAAAGCTCTGCATACTGTAAACATGATTCAGAAAAGATACTACGATGTTCCTTCTCTTTCGTGTACTACAAATAATTAAAGACTCTAGTCCTGTGAATGGTTTACAAGTGAGAAAGCTTTGCACTGAATGCTGCGAGACTAACATGAGAAAACAGGCACTGGATCAGACAGCAGATGGCTATTTTATGTCACCATATTATAATTTAAAATGAATGCTATGTGCCACTCAACAGTGATTACATTCCTCAGCTAGATCTTTTTTTTTCTATGTTAGGACAAAACAATCACAATCAAAGCAATGAAAAAGTATTTCCTTACTAAAGAAGATTGTTTTATATATTTCTCTTTTCTTAAAAAGTCCCCAGTTTAGTATGTAGCCAACATATAACTCTCATTAACAACAGCATTTATCTGCTCGTTACTGTTTATGTTGTAGTCCATTTGGGTAAAAGTGGTTTTGAAATGTGGTATACTAATTTAATTAAACCTTAAAGATTAAAAAGATTCAGCACAGAAATCTTACAAATTATTTTTTATAATAATGTACATAAAGAAAACAGGACATATTCCTGAAGTTCTGATGTCTTTAGCCAACCATAATCTAATACAAGTGTTCTTTTAGACCAGTGATGGCTAACCTTTTTCAGTCAGAGTGCCCAAAGTGCGCCAACCCCCAAAATGCAATGTACTCAACCCCCCTGCATGCACCCTGCCCCGTGCATGCACAGATGACCCCCCTGCATGCCCCATGCCACTGCTTATGTGCAGCAGAAACCCAAAGACCAGCTGACCAGCAGGAGGCACACATGCATGCGCAGCAGAATTGAGCTGGGCTTGCATGCCCTGAGAGAGGGCACTGAGTGCCATCTCTGGCATGCATGCCATAGGTTCGCCATCACACTTTTAGGCTATCTCAAATTTTATTCATACATCTGATTAACATAATTGAGTTTAAATACTTTAAGAACAGTTAGCCGAGCTGGACTTTCCTTTCCTGTTTTCTTTTGAGTTTCTTAGAAATATTGGTAAAGAAAGAAAGCAACTAAGATGCATGCCAAGAAATGTGCAAATGCAATCTTAATGAGAGTTTAATGAGAGTTTTTGATATTGCAGAGGGGTTTATTTTTTATCATGTACACCATACAGAAAATATACATGTAATTATGCACTCAGATGGAACAAGTAATTTAAGGTGCTATACAGAACCTTATATCTATCTATCTATGTCTATATCTATATCTATATCTATATCTATATCTATATCTATATCTATATCTATATCTATATCTATATCTATATCTATATCTATATCTATATCTATATCTATATCTATATCTATATCTATATCTATATCTATATCTATATCTATATCATCTATATCTATATACATACATACATACATACATACATACACACATACATACACACACACAGAGACATATATATATATATATATATATATATATATATATATATATATATATATATATATATATATATATATATATGATGAATTCATTCTGTTTCTATAGTTACCATGCTATAATGCCCTAAAGTAAAATATCTCATTATTGTGTTCCTGTAGCTTATGATGCAGACTCTCTCAGGTTTTGTTTTCTTCTGTTAGTTGCAGGAGGAAATAGAGAAAAGCAAAAATTCTCAAAACACCTTCATTCATTTATTTGTCTGTATATATACACATACACATACACACACACACACACACACACATACACACACGTAGGAATGCTGGTCTTTTTGTATTCGGGTCTTTTCCCGTGTAAGATGGGAAAAGACTCGAAACCCTACCTGAAAATGGCGAGTGAGACCTCGCTGAAACGTTGCCAAGACAATCTCAATCTTACATGGGAAAAGATCCGAATACAACAAGACCAGCATACCTACACCTGTGAAAATCTACAAACACGAACACACATACACACACACACCTTAGAATAGGTAACACTCTTGGAAAAGGTAGCACCCCTAGCATAGGGAGTTTGTCTTGGCCAGTGTTTCGCAATCTTGGCTATTCTAAAATGTGTAGACTACAAATCCTAGAATTTCCCACTCAGCAATGTTGGTTGGTGGCTTCTGGAAGTTGAAATGGACACTCCTTAAAGTTGTCAAGATGGAGAAATCCTACTCACAGGTCATTTGGAATAATACCCAGTTAGTCATAGCTTTTGTATTTTTCTTATGTAATGTGCGAGTCAGCATAGAAAATCATACTTCAGAAATAATTTATTAAAGAGGATTGAACTGAAATGTTGGTCTTCTGAACAAGTTTACTGCAAACTCATCCTGCACGAGAGACTAGAGATGTAATTTTTCTCTGTTTTTTTTTTGCGGAATGTAATAACTCATAGCCTTTTTGATATCATATACATTGCAATAAGCCTTTTCATTCATCAAATAACTTTTGAATTGTCATTGCAATTTATAGATAGCAATATATGATGGTTTCTGCTGTGAGAATTTGTTCTGGATTCCTCATTTTATCAAATAAGGCCATCTTTAACTCTACCTTTTTTTGTATTTGAAAAAGAATATATAATGTGTATGCTTGGAAAATAAGGAAGTGTATAAGGATGGCTTGCTGTTCAGTTTGATTGTGAACCATATACCTGTAGCAGAGAGGAAGCAGCCATTAACCTGAACAATGAATGGAAATTAAGGCTACACAGCTGAAGATTAGGAGCACTGAAAAGAAATACCCCTCCCCAGACTGGTCTTCATATATGTGTCTATAATGTCCCTACCAACTTTATTTTATTGGTTACCTTTCTTCTAGAGCCATGGTGGGTAACTTATGGCACACGTGCCAAAAGTGACACACAGAGCCATCCTGCGTGAGACGTGCAGTCTCACTGGCTTCTCTTCCACATTCCTGTGCACACATGCAAACCAGTCAGTTGTCCTTCAGGCGCACTGGAGCGCCAAAACCCAGAAGAGCAATGTTTCGGCTTGCATGCGCACATTGGCATCCAAACTCCTGGGTTTCTATCATGCGCATGTGAGATGGCTAGCTGTTTGTCAGGCATGCACCGGCACCAGATTCCAGAAATTTGGTTGCCAGTGCGCTCATGCATTCCGGAGTGCTGCTCTTTTGGGTTTCGGTGCTCCGGTGCATACGAAGTCCAGCACAGTCCAGGCGGGACAGTTTTGCGTGCCATTTCCAGCATGCAGGTTGCCACGCAGTGATGTAAAAGGTTAGCCATCACTGTTCTAGAATTTATGGGCAAAGTACCTGAGTTATAAGTAATGTAAAATTAAATCTGTTTCTACTTCTATTTCTCCTTCTCCTGAATCCTACTCTCCTTAGAAGACAATAGATATAGTTACAAAATACTCAAAAACAGTCTACTAGCCAGGAGGCAAGTCATCTGTTAGTTTGGAGACTTCTAGATCTATTACAGTGGCAAATCCTAATTGGAGCACATTTACAAATAATCTTTGATTAAACTCCTCTTTTTGATACTGGTCAATGGTATCTTTCTTTATGGTGAAACACCTAAGCAGGATTATTTTAAAAAAAATCCTGCTTAGGTGTTGTGAGACTAAGCCCAGCTTTATATATAATTATAAGCCATGGCTTCTTTCATCATCATTACTGAATATCCTACAAATGGCTGATTTCAAACTACATTGAGGAGATGAAAAAAAAATGGCAGGAAGCAAAAAGACAAAGTCAGAATTTTTTTCTGAGATTTGTTGAGAAGAGCTATACATTTTAAATTAACTTCCAAATGAGTTAAAGGATATTTGCCCACTGTTTCTTTTCCATAGTAATAATCCTTTTTTAACTAAAGATGAAAAAAACTTTATCTTTAACTTGTTTATTCAGCCGTGCTTTCAAGCAAAACTGGAAGAGAGAACTAGAGCTAATTTCTACAACCAAAGAATATTTTTCTCTAGCAGTTACGTGGTTAACTACCAACTTGCTGGTTACCTCATGATAAACTTACCTGTCACTCTGCAACATTCAATCAGTTACACAAAGAAAACGATAGAAAACAAATCAGAGCCGAGGTGGCGCAGTGCTTAAATGCAGCACTGCAGGCTACTTCAGCTGACTGCAGTTCTGCAGTTCGGCTGTTCAAATCTCACTGGCTCAGGGTTGACTCAGCCTTCCATCCTTCCGAGGTGGGTAAAATGAGGACCCGGATTGTTGTTGGGGGCAATATGCTGACTCTGTAAACCGCTTAGAGGGCTGAAAGCCCTATGAAGCAGTATATAAGTCTAACTGCTATAAATCAGCACACTCTTGATTTTCTTTTTTTTTAAAGTAGACATGGAGGAAAAATGTGATGATTTCAGCTTTGACAGCATATTTTATTTTTTCCTACACCTTCATATGGATGTGAAGAAAGATATAAAGAAATGACTTCTTCACAACTGTTGTGAGTACAATTATACTTTCATTTCTCTCTCTAAAGTTATAGCATAACTCTTTTCTTTCTATAATCTATCCCATCTAATCATTGAAACTATGAATCATAAGTTAATCAAAATGTCTGTAAGGGTTTCCAGTCACCAATAAAGGTATATATTGTCTTTCGTCTAATCAAAGAAGTAAATTTAGCCATGTCAGCAAGTTCTGTCATCTTCCCCAACCATTCCATGGTTGCAGATATTGCCAAATCTTTCCATTTTTGTCTCTGCATCTTTATCTCACTAAAACATAAGCTCTTTTCCTGGGATTTTGTGGCAGCTACTTTAAAAAGTTTCAGAGAGGAGCTATGTGCTTTGGGGATCGGAACTCAAAGCACAGCATAACCCTAATTCTTTGGAAAGCTTCCATTTTGTAACCTTGAAGTAGGACATTCCTTTTCTTTCTATCCAATTTTGTATGCTCTCAACTTTTGCCAGATACATGAGGCTATTAAATTAATTTAGCAATAGCAATAGCAGTTAGACTTATATACTGCTTCATAGGGCTTTCAGCCCTCTCTAAGCGATTTACAGAGTCAGCATATTGCCCCCAACAATCCGGGTCCTCATTTTACCCACCTCGGAAGGATGGAAGGCTGAGTCAACCTTGACCTGGTGAGATTTGAACAGCCGAACTGCAGAACTGCAGTCAGCTGAAGTAGCCTGCAGTGCTGCATTTAACCACTGCGCCACCTCGGCTCATTTATCAATCCTCTGGTTTACACAGGTTTAAAAAAGACTTTACAATGTGCAAACAGATTCAATTTCATCAGCAATCCTGTTCTCTTGCCATTTTTTTTTCAAAATTTACCACACCTGGAATTTGCTATTATGAAGGGTAATAATGGAATGTTTTGGCTATTCGGCACAAGACATTCTTAGAAAGCAAGATGATGGAAGAAATTGCACTAGTGAGATATATGACTGCTCTTGGTTCTAGCCAGTGAGTAAAAAAGAAATTTATTGCTTTTCTGATGCCAAGAGATGCACATGGTACTATTAGAATGGACATAGAGATTTTTATATGGTGACAAAGTATACTGCTGAGCCAGGAGCTTGTTGCTAATGTGTGAAGGTAAGCTTCCTTCTTTTATTTTTAAATATCTCACTTCACTCCTTTAGGCAATGTATAAACCCACTTAAAAAAACACAATTTATATAGACATTTGAACAGAGTTATAAAATTACTTGATGCAGACATTTATGAGTGCAGACAAAACATTAAATGTTTAGCTATGATTGATATTTTAGGGATGTTTAGATATATCCATAAAAGAAGATGCTTTCGCTGTCTACTTGGTACATTGCCAGCACAGGTTACTCAGTACTTCCTCAGTGCAGGAACAAATGACTTGGTTCTTCTCCCACTCCCGGTCCATTGTAAATACATCCTGCATTTTTATTTTTCAATTTCCATTCAGTTTTATGGGTCACACAATCCAACAAAGGCCAAAGCAGTTTACAATAACAACCAAAATGCAACTTTAAAATGGAATCCACCATAAATCAAAACATAATTAAGTACTAGCAGCCAACAGGAATAATCACAATCTTAGTAAAAGGGTTTAAAACTTTTCAAATAATCCGAAGAGGATTGCTAGCTAAATCTCAGGAGAGTGCTGCTTTAGGCCAGTGGTTCCCAAACTTGGCAACTTTAAGACTTGTGGACTTCAACTCCCAGAATTCTCCAGCCAGCAGAGCTCTGCTGGCTGGAGAATTCTGGGAGTTGAAGTCCACAAGTCTTAAAGTTGCCAAGTTTGGGAACCACTGTTTTAGGCAATGGCTAAGAAGAACACTTTTTTTATTGCCAATGTTTTCATTCCTCAAATCTTAGAAATGCTTGGAATGCTACCCTTGATTGTTTTCACTTCTGCTAATGTGAAATGCTGAGAATAAGAATGGATGTGACAGTCCTAGAAGCAAAAAAACCCTCCTTCTTTCCTGTCAGAACAAACTGTGTGTGACTGTGGAAATCAGTCACAATGGAAAACTTTCCTGAAGAGAAAGTGAAAATTGGGGAAGGAGGAACACTTGTCAAATTGATTCCTATATGTTTTGTTTTGTCTCCCAAGTGAAGCTGTAAAGCCATCAAAGTGGTGCTTCCCTTTATAGAAATCCACATTCAACATTCAGGAGAAAAGGTGAAAACCGCTTGTGTTTTTCAATGGGGAAATGGCGTCACAACATCCTACTGTTTCACACCATCTGAACTGAGCTAGAAATACTTCTGCTCACCTGTCTAACAGGGCTAATTTTGTGGGAACCCAAACACCTAAAGCTGCTTTTGAGCTGGCTCTGAATTCTTATATAGAAGTATCCTACCATTGTTCCATTGCTCTCTTTTTCAAAAGGCATCTGGACTGCCTTTTCCCCCCCCGCTTGAAAACATTTTGCTTCTCAGCTGAGAAGTTTCTGATTGAATGGTGGAGAACGGAAGTATTTGTGTTCCTTGAAGTCATTTGGTCATTAGCACTCTCTCTGAAAGTTGTTGAGGCCACTTGGAGGTTTATATGTGCTGTCAGGGTTAATCACTGAGCAGTGACTTGTCGATCAAAAAGGTTGGCAGTTTGGTGGTTCAAATCTCTAGTGCTGCATAACGGAGTGAGCTCCCGTTACTTGTCCCAGCTTCTGCCAACCTAGCAGTTTGAAAGCATGTAAAAATGCAAGTAGAAAAAATAGGGACCATCTTTTGTGGGAAGGTAAGAGCATTCCGTGTGCCTTCGGTGTTTAGTCATGCTGCACACATGACCACGGAGACGTCTTCATACGGTGCTGCCTATTCGGCTTTGAAACGGAGATGAGCCCAGTCAGGAAGGACTAGCACATATGTGCGAGGGGAACCTTTACATTTACTTTTACAGGGTCACTTAAATAGTGCGAATGGACATGGAATCATCTTGAAATGTTCATTGGACACTTTATACCTTTGATTAGCAATGCTCTATTCTACACACATTCTGCTTCTGTGTGCAGCAGTGTTTGGTTTCATTTAAGACCAATCGGTGCAGAACTGAATTTGAAATAAAAGACTCAGCATCGGCAGAATAGGTTTAGGATATTTTTCTCTGGATAACAAAATTCCTCCATTTACCCCCTCAAAGATGTGTGTAATGTATCCTTAGCAAATAGGCCAAATCATTCCAGTTCATGCTATTTTCAATTATCTGACTTCTACCTAAGAAAGCCATTGATGTCCATGGAATATAAATTTAAGTTGGCAGCCTCACAGCTGGTAAAGAGATTTAATGGATTAAAGGTTAATTGCAAACAAAAGAAATCCTGAGTTGTTTGTCTTCCTTTTTCAGACCATTAGACCAGCTTTGTTTATGCCAATGAAAGTGAAAATTATAGAGCTTCTTATTGAAAGCCAATGTGTATCACATGCTGCAGAAAAGGAGATACTTTTACAAACTCAAAATAATCAGAAAACACAGCACAAAGCAAAGTTTTGGATTTTTCAAAGTTTTGAAAAATCACTTAAACCTAAGTGATACAAAGAGTTTTATAGTATTGTATGTACTAAGAGGGCATGTGGTGGCTCAGTGACTGACACTGAGCTTGTCAATCAGAAAGGTCAGCAGTTCTGTCATTCGAATCCCTAGTGCTGTGTAGTGGACTAAGTTCCTGTTACTTGTCCCAGCTTCTGCCAACCTAGTAGTTCTTGTGTTAACATCTGGAAGTCTTGAGCTTTACTCACAAGGGAAGGAATAGAGTGAAGCAGATGGATTGGAGTTGGGCAAATGAGAATAAGTATGACAGGAAGAAGAATGAGGAATGATGCCAGTTAGCAGAGAGAGCTGTGATAAGGAAAGAAGGGAGTTAGATTTGGTAGACAGCCTAGCACTAGTTACAAAGAGCACAACCAGAAGCCAAGAGGCAGAAAACTGCAGAGCCAGGAAAATAGTGCTAAGCATTGAGGCCAGAGTAAAAAAATAAATAAAATGGTAGCGAGATTGGAAGTGGTAGAGTTGGCAGTTGATTGAATGATAGAAATGGAGAGAGAGAGTAGAATGAGAGAGGACAGGGTAAGAGAGAACCGGAAAAGGAAAAAGTGAGTGGGCATTTGGAAAGACCAAAAAGACAAATGACATCAAAGGAACAGACAACAGAGAATTACAATAAGAGAGGTAGAACTTCATGGGAATGCAGGTTTGGATGAGAGTTGGAACAAAGATAGAAAAGGGAAATAAACTTGAATATGCTATATATTTCAAATCATTTGCATGTCGGGCAACTGTAATGTTGCTCCTGTTGCATATCTTTAGCAAACTTAAAAATTGGTCAGACTGCAACTCCTCTCTATTCTTATGCAAATTATTTTATACTGATAGAGTATAATCTGGATAGAGTAAGGTCCTTGATTCAGCAATTGATTGAATAGAACATCTTATCCACCCAGAACCCCGGTGGTGCAATGGGTAGAATGCAATACTGCAGGCTACTCCTGCTAATCACCGGCTGCCAGCAGTTTGGCAATTTGGGTCTCGCCAGCTCAAGGTTGACTGAGCCTTCCATCCTTCTGAGGTGGGTAAAGTGGGGACCCACATTGTTAGGGGCAATATGATGACTCTGTAAACCGCTTAGAGAGGGCTATAAAGCACTGTGAAGTTGTATATAATTCTACTTGCTATTGCTATCCAATACTTAGATAGGTCAAATGTATGGTGAAACTATAAGATAGTAGGGAGATAGACTCTTCTTATGAAAGGAGCTTCTTTCTTGAGATCTAATATTTTATACTGCCCTTCTATCCCAAAGCTCACTTCAGAGGTGGTATTCAGCAGGTTCTGACTAGTTCTGGAGAACTGTTAGTGGAAATTTTGAGTAGTTCAGAGAACTGGTAAATAGCACCTCTGACTGGCCCTGCCCCCATCTATTCTCTGCCTCCTACTGGTTTGGAGAGAATGGGGATTTTGCAGTATCCTTCTCCTGCCATGCCCACCAAGCCATGCCCACCAAGCCATGCCCAGAGAACCAGTAGTACAAAAGTTTGAATCCCACCACTGGCTCACTCCCTATATTTGTCCCAGATTTATCAACATTCCTTGAACTTTTAAGTATTTTAAGACTGAGATGACCAAGTTTCTCAAGCCCTTGAGAAAGTACCTAGAATGGGAATGGGCTTCGCCTTATTTAATGTGGCATAACAGGCACCATATTTTCACCTATAACAGCACAATAATCCACAAACTTACCAGGAAGAAAAATCTTACTAAAACAAGCACTAAAACAATCTTACTAAATCTTACTAAAACAAGCACAATGAGAATTAGATTGTTATCATTAAAATAATACTTTAAAGTATAAAAGAAATCAAATAAAACAAAAAGACATAGTTTAGCATGCCCCTTCTCAAAAGATGCATATCTTGACTTGAATTTTTCAGTGCACAGTTTTACAGTGATCAATTTAACTTTCTTTCTGACTTGAAGTAACCAACTGAAGAAGATTGATGTAGCCATATTTACTGAATGCAACCAATATGTAATTTGTAAATGTGAAATAATTTATAAGTTGTAGGAAAATATGCAACCTGAAATAAATGGCTGTTTAAAAAGCCACACGTTATCAAATGTGTTTCTCAGATATGCAGAGGTCAGATACTATGAAGGCCTATTCAACTGATGTAGAATATGCTTACTCTTTTACTGTCAGGATGAATTTTTCAATGAATGATTACTGCTATGAAAAAAAAGAAATGTACTGAAATTTAAAAGGCAAGTGAGCTAGGATAAATACTGAATTTCATTTAATTAGACACATTTAAATATAATTTGAGTTTAATGAAGTTCAATTCATATGACCGCATCAACATACTTAATAATTTTCCCTCCTGTCACATTTAAAAAAAGCAATTTGGAAGCAATTTTGCTGTACCCAGGGATTTGTGGGACCCAGAGGTGTATGTGATCTTGGGGCTTCAGGTTATTTAATCTTCAGCTAAATGCACAGTGTGGGAAGGGAGTTCAAGAAGAGATTACTAGTCACAAGTAAACTAAATTTGCACATCTGCTTATTTTTTTGGTACTCTTTTTTGCAGTATGATTGAACTTATATATAGAATTATAAGTGTATTTGCTGCAGAATAAATAAGGAAGTTGAAAGAACTTCAGAAAAAAAAAGGACAAGATGGTGACCCTAAATACATGAAGTTTCACCTCTTACTTATGTATATTGCACATGCTACATGTAAAAAGAAGATTGGCATTGAAGATAAGATGACATTTTCATATGCCACCCCCCTCCCTGGAACTATAGACACCCCTGGAAGAATCAGAATATGACTGATTTTCCAGTGAGGTCCTTGAACGTACAAGGAGATTTGTTCTGTTTGATAGGTAGGCTTGAATGAATATAATTACTAATCTTTGAAATTTGAAGGGAATAGTGATCATTTCAGCACCTAAATATAAACCTTACCAGGAGAGGTAATATAGAATTTTTATATCTCTAATGAGCTGCAGGTGATAAATGCTCAGATAATGACAAAAAAAGAAACTGTAACTATGTGCTTTCCCATTGCCCCTGCAAAAGACAGATATGGGGAAGTAGAGAGTGTTAAACAATAACCTCATTGGGATATGTTGTGATTTTCTTTCTAATTCTCTCTGTAGAGTGACAGTTGCAAATACCACAGTTAATTATAACTCGTTATCTTAGCCAGTTGGCAACTGTGAAACCACCATACATTTCAGATTGTCTGTGAACTAAAGCTAATTAAAATTCTGGAAGGTTCTGCAGAAAGGAAGACCATAATTATTCAGTTTCTCAAAGTGATGTACGAGCCTGCATCTCTTGGCTCATTGTAGCTTTTTCTCCCTGAAGTTGTTAAGAAATGAGAAGCTATTGGGAGGCTAAAGTGATGCTACCCAGTCCACTTTTAATAAAAGAAATTTGGAGGAAAAGAACCAAATAACACACACACACACACACACACACACACACCTTAACTACTACTGTTTTTCTTCTTTAAATATTTTTTTCCAGGATAAAAGCACATCTCAACTTAGAACTGTCAGCAGACTGTACATTGGAGGATAAAGGTACTATGTGGTGATATGATGGAGAAAAGAAGAAAAACCATAATGGCAGTGAAAAGAAAAAAGAAATGAATTCATTTCCAACTATTAAGACTTTTAAAGATCATTACAAAAAATTAGGTTGACCCTCTTCTTCTTTGTGGCAGTCCCTCAAATATTGGCCCACTGCTATCAAGGAATAGGGGCGACATGATAGCAAGGTAAAGGTTCCCCTGCACATGCATGCTAGTCGTTTCTGGCTCTAGGGTAGTGCTCATCTCTGTTTCTAAGCCAGCACTGTCTGAAGATGTCTCAGTGGAAATGTGGCTGGCATGACAGAACACCAAAGGCTTATGGAGTGCTGTTACCTTCCCACCAAAGTGGTCCCTATTTTTCTACTTGAATTTTTAACATTCTTTTGAATTGCTAGGTTGGCAGAAGCTGGGACAAGTAGCAGGAGCTCACCTCCTTACGTGGGGCTAGGGATTCGAACTGCTGAACTGCCAACCTTCTGATCGACAAGCTCAGCGTCTTAGCCACTGAGCCACTGCGTCCCTACCTCTCCGCATCAGGAGTGGGTAAGTTGCATGCCTGCTGCCTTCCTTGGATGTGGTAACCATTTCTCAGGCTCCCTCTCCTGAATCAAACATGATGGTAGTATTCCATTATTGCCACAAAGGGATTGCCACAAAGAAAAGGTGGTCAACCTATTTTTCAAAGCACAAGAAGGCAAGACAAGAAACAATGGATAGAACCTAATCAAGGGCAGACGCAATCTAGAACACTCAGGATAAATTTCTTAACAGTGAGAAAACTTAACCCTGTGGATCCTAGAAGACTTCTTGGCATCATTTGTTATCATTGATCATAATCAATGCAGGTGTTGTGAGTTGGGTGCACTGTGTTTTGATAGTTTTGTTTCTACTTAAGTGCATAGTTTCAGCCAATAGTGATGGGGGGGGGGTTGGCAATGGGAGTTATTAGGTTGAGGGACATTCCAATGTAGGGTTCCATAGACTATGGAACTTTCCCATTTACTGACTATCTATGTGAAACAAATTGGAGAATGGTTTAGGGATTGGTTAACACTATTGATTCGAGGATCATCGATAAATTGACAATAACCAATTATATATTGCAACTTCAGGCTGAGTTAGAGATACACTTTGACTTTAAATAATGTGGCATGTAACTTTAATTTTCATTACCTGTTCTCAACAATTTTTCTCCTTCTTTCTCTTTATGCCATTACTAGCTATATGTTCTGTTCATAACAGGTTCTTCTCGTCTAAAGAGTTACAATCATTTTAAATTTAGTATTTCATGTTCTACCATTTCTGACTGTGAATTATGAAGTGCAAAATGTTAGGCATCATCACCCTTAAGATGCAATTAGAACTTAGCCATATAATTCAGAATATGTCAAATAATGTTGAAGTTAGTAAAAATTATCTCATTAATTTGATAATGCTATGTAAGTCCCTTAGCAGCCTTAGGCATGTAGGATCTACATGTCCATGTATAGAAGATACATTTTCAATAGTGACACAATCCTTTCATGATAAGATGATTTAGTGGAGAAAAAAGAATGGTATAGAATCAGAAAATAATTTCCAATTGTTTGAATTATTTAACTAATATTTGATTGAGCTTTGAGTTCAATAAACTTTGCTTTTCAGTGAATTGTAGCACAGTGGCAATTCTCTGGAAGCTATAGCTTCTTTTCTCAAATTACAATAATTTTATGCTTGATACTAAAAATATTTAGTTTATGGCATAAACCTATGCCATTACATATGTGTATATTAAATATAATTAATTGAATCTTAATATGATTAAATCTTCATTTAAAATAGCAGTTAGAAATTGCAAATAAATGTGCAGGATGTACTTTTTTTCAATTTCAAATTCTTCTGATTCCTTTTTATTTACTAACCATCAGTTACTGTATATTGGGCCAATAGTACAAATGCACTCACTGCTTTTTTTGCTATAGGTCTGATTAATTTTATTAGGTATAATTAATTGATTAAAACTGCCTCTAAAAGTGCACAAAGTAAAGTCTGGAATCTTGATCTCTGATCTCTTACTTGGAGAATTATCATACCATGTTATCTTCTCCCAAGATCTTTGTTGACTATTTCATTGAAAGAAAAAAAAAGACAAGACAACAAGACAAATTCATGTGGCATTGATAAGGACAACTGTCCCCTTGATCATGCAAGAATAACAGAATCCAAACAGTGATCTGCATGTACAGGTAGTCCTTGTTCAATGACCACTTGTTGGGTGATCCGTCAAAAATACAGTGCTGGACGAGGGGACTTGTGCTTGTTCCTCATAGTTTTATCTGTTTCAGAATCTCCATAGTCATGTGATTGTGATTCTAGCACTTGGCAAATGGCTTGCAATTACAATGCTGTAGCATTCTGCATCACATGATCACCATTTGCATCATTCGCTGCCAACTTCTAAAAAGCCTAGTGAATGGGGAAGTTGGCAGTAGATTGCAAATGAGGATCATGGGATGCTGCAATCATACAGGATTTACTTAACAATGGCAACTGGAACTGCTGAAACTAGTACAACTGCTGTTGCAAGTTAATGCAGTCATGTGATATCATACTTTATGAACATGTCACTTAATTATGGAATTGCTGGTCTCAATTATCATCATTAAGCAAGGACTGCCTATTGTAATCTTTATGTAAGTAAACCAAAATTGAATAGATTAAAATTTAGGGAAAAATTTAAATATCTGTATGCAATTTTGTGTAGGTGTACATGCTACATGTTTAAGATGTCTTCCCTTGCCCATATGGGTGTGTTGGAGTTGAGGCAGGATGGGCAGCACCTCCACACCATGGACTTAGCTAGATCTTTACCGTGTGAAGTGACTTTAGTTGAATAGTGAAGATTTTCACTGATGTTGAATGGTGTAAGAGATGACCAGGCTGAGCCTGAGGGAAGGGTCAAACACATCATTAGTCCCTGTGCATCCACAAGAGTTCTAAGTCCAGCCCATCTTGAATTCCTTTCTGTTCTAAACTCCCTTGACCATTAGTAAATCAGTATTATGTTTGAATTTTTTTTATTTAATTGAACAAAAACACAAAAAAGAATCATCCTTCATTACCTCTTGTAGAAAGCATGTCGATTGGTTACAGATAACTTTCATGTATTTCTTACACAGTCATTACTTATAGTTCATATTAGATTATACACTTTAAGTCAAAAATCTTTGTATATCTTACTATCAATGTACCACAATTCTCATTTGACTACGATTATTTGAACACGCTTTTACCTCAAATCATTCATACTTAAAGGCACAACCACATAATGGCATTCATTAGCTATTTCAAAAAATCCTCCAATAACATAGCTAGATTACCATACATGTATATATCATTAGGCTGTATCCATTATTGTTTCCTTATTGTTATTATAGTTAATTAATTGTTAGCGAATAAACATTTGATAACAATCTAAAACAATCCAAGAGTTGCAGAATTCCTACTTATTAATCACCAAAATCAACTAATTCAGTATCTTGTAGAGAGCTTAAGCTTGCAATAAATCTTTACAGTACTGCAGGCCACTTCAGCTGACTGCTATCTGCAGTTCAGCGGTTCAAATCTCACCGCCTCAAGGTTGACTCAGCCTTCCATCCTTCCGAGGTGGGTGAAATGAGGACCCAGACTGTGGGGGCAATATGCTGACTCTGTAAACCGCTTAGAGAGGGCTGAAAGCCCTATGAAGCGGTATATAAGTCTAACTGCTATTGCTATTGCTATTACACTCATTTGAACTGCCCAAATCTTCTGATTTCCCGGGTGCTTGACAAATGGATATACAAGTGCCATGCACATGTAGTTACAGTAGATGTAAATGCTAAATCTTTTTCAAGACAAATATGTCTCATGGAAATCATATTTACTATTGGTGTTTTACTTCGTACAATGAAGATGATCATATGAACTAAATTTGTATTTTTCCTAGAAATATATTTCTTTCCGCTCAGTTCACTCAGATATTGTTCTTCAACCTTTCCTTTCATTAAATAATTTAATAGTACACTTCTGATAATACAATAATATGCACCACATTTATTTTCATATTGATTATATGACCAAACAAGCTGTTTATGAAACAAAATAGTCTGTTATATATGCTCACAAATGCATACTTGCCTAATGGTTGTTGGGTTGCTGATATTTACTGATGTATTGGTTTTAATGTGCAAATCATCTAGTAAGACAAAAGGAAAAAAAATAATCAATGGAATGGATTTTTTTTCTTTTAAAATTTTTATTCTACCATTCCAGCTCCAAAGAGTAATAAATATCAGTGTAAAAGGTATTAATCATAGAGACCAAGATGAATTTACATTTATAAACTAGGTTAACATATAAACCACTCATAAAAATGTTTTTTTCATTTAATATGCTTGTTGAGTTTTCCTCAAGTATTAATTGAGAATAATAGAATGAAAATTGTTTTGACTATCAACACAGTACCTAATTTGAAGTTTGAAACAAAGCATAGTTATTGTCCAAATTTATATTATCTTAGTTTAAGTAAATCTAGTAGATTCCTACAATATTATCTGCAGTCTAGTAGATTGCCTGCAATATTATCCTCCTACAGTATTATATGAAAGGATAAATACAATTTAGCCCAATTTAATTTGATAAAATAGAGTAATTGAGTGTTACTTATTACAGTAACATTAAACATGATTACTTCAACTATTTTTCTGCCTCAAGTATAGATGGGGCTGCTGTTTCACTAATTCCAATTATTAAAATGCAGTGGCTTTCTTTTAGTTTATCTGGGGAAAAAAAGATTAAATTGAGCTTTATCTCTTTTACGCTTCTTTCATTCATTCAATCCATTGGAGCAGATGATGCCATAATAAAGAAATAAATTGTATACTGTATGCAATACTACAATATGCTTGATAAGTAAATAGTCATTATTAATCATAAAACAATATCCCATCCAGTCAATTATCTTTCATGGCAGCTTATTCAACTCTGGAAAGTACAGAATTTTATAGAATAAAAGCTTTATGTATGTAAATGTGTTGGCCTACCCAATGGAATGCTGGAAAGAAACCCCAGGGAAATTGTAATATTTTCTTTGGCTGCCCCAAAGGCTCTTGTCAATATGCACATGTTTTGCATACTAAAACTGGAAGCTTCTGGGGGCTCTAGAGAGACTAGAGAGGAGACAGCTCCAAGATCTTTGCCAAGTAAGAGACCTGGTGCGGCAGGATGGAGGGAGAGGCAATTGTGGGGAGCATGAGGTATCTCAGTGGGTTGGGGAGACCTTGAGTAGTCTTAAGCTTGTGGACCATTCCATCACTAGCCCCCCCCCCAAAAAAAGGTCTTCACCACCCTAAGATACCTCATGTGCACTTAACAACTTGCACATTTGATTAGCAAATCTGTGGGCAAAAGCAGGGAGTTTTCATGTTCTGCATGATTCACTCCAACAAATCTTCGGGTTACGAATATAATTGGCAGGCTCCATTACATTTGTAACTCATTAGACTAGACATACCCAGTTCCTGCAACCATTAGTATGGTAATTTTAAAATGCTTGACTTTAATTTTTATGATTTATTGTGACCCAAATTACAGATTTGGGGGGATTGAGTGTGATGTAGAATCTGATGACTACAGCGTCCTATAATCCCTGTAAATAAGTACAATACAATAGCAGAGTTGGAAGGGACCTTGGAAGTCTTCTAGTCCAACCCCCTGTCTAGGCAGGAAACCCTATACCATTTCAGACAAATGGCTATCCAACATCTTCTTAAAGACTTCCAGGGTTGGGGCATTCACAACTTCTGGAGGCAAGCTGTTCCACTGATTAATTGTTCTAACTGTCAGGAAAATTTTCCTCCGTTCTAAGTTGCTTCTCTCCTTCATTAGTTTCCACCCATTGCTTCTTGTTCTACACTCAGGTGCCTTGGAGAATAGTTTGACTCTCTCTTCTTTGTGGCAACCCTTGAGATATTGGAACACTGCTATCATGTCTCCCCTAGTCCTTCTTTTCATTAGACTAGACATACCCAGTTCCTGCAACCATTCTTCATATGTTTTAATCTCCAGCCTCCTAATCTTCTTTGTTGCTCTTCTCTGCACTCTTTCTAGAATCTCCACATCTTTTCTACATCATGGCAACAAAAACTGAATGCAGTATTCCAAGTGTGGCCTTACCAAGGCATTATAAAGTGGTATTAACACTTCATGTGATCTTGATTCTATCCCTCTGTTTATGTAGCCTAGAACTGTGTTGGCTTTTTTGGCAGCTGCTGCACACTGCTGGCTCATATTTAAATGGTTGTCCACTAGGACTTCAAGATCTCTCACACAGTTACTACTATTAAGCAAGGTACCACCTATACTGTACCTGTTCATTTTGTTTTTCTTGCCTAAATGTAGAACCTTACTCTTTTCACCATTGAATTTGAAACTGTCAGCACAGCCTCTGAAGGAAAACCCAGCTGTCAGAAGATGTTTACTACTGTTTTAATTGAGGGATCTCCTTGTAAAATGGAGATTGACACGGGGTCGATGAGATCCATTATTTCCTGGGGCAGCCTTAAAAGAATCCTGTCCACAATTTCTAGAGCAGAGTTAGTCCCAACTAGCTGCATTTTAAAAGATTACCCCAAAAAAGGGCTATTCCAATTGTGGGTATAGTGGCCAATTTCAAGTTGAGCATGGCAATTTTAAGGGCATGCTATCATTAGTAGTTGTTGAGGGTCCGCTTGCTTCATTATTGGGATTAGATTGGTTTGAGGCATTGGGGTTTTCTATTTCAGGAATTCACACTACAGAAATTGCTGCCAGTTTTGAAGACCTGACACGGGAGTTCGAGGATGTTTTTAGCAATGAATTGGGTAAATATAATGGAACACCAATTTCTTTTAATTTAGATCCAAATGTAGCACCCATTAGGCTTAAAGCTAGGCGAGTTCCTTTTGCACTGCAGGAAAAAGTGGATGCAGAGCTAGATAAACTAATTAGGCAAGGAATATTAGAACCAGTAGATTATGCGAAGTGAGAGACCCCAATCGTAATACCAATTAAATCAGACGGATCCATAAGGATATGTGCGGACTATAAAACAACAATTAATAGAGGATTGCAAGTTCATCCCTACCCAGTACCTGTAGTGCAACACCTGTTGCACTCGTTAGGTCATGGACACTTCTTTTCTAAGCTTGACATAGCTCAAGCTTATCAACAATTACCAGTAGACGATGCAACGGCAGATGCCCAAACTATCGTCACACATAGGGGAGCATTTCAATGCCCGAGGTATTCATCCAGCCCCTTCAAAAGTAGAAGTTATTAAGAAACTCCAGCTCCAAACAATAAGACAGAGTTACAAGCTTTCCTGGGTTTATTAAATTTGTATGCCATATTTTTACCCCATAAGGCTTCTGTAGCGGAACCTTTACATCGACTGTTAGACGCGTCAGCAACTTGGAAATGGGGCAGTCGTGAGGAACAAGGCTGTCAAATCGCTCCTGAAGTCGTCTGCTGTCCTCATTCAATACAATGAAGCACTACCTTTAATATTAGCTGTGGATACTTCTCCATATGGCATAGGGGCTGTACTCAGCCATAGATGCCCAAATGGCAGTGAGGCTCCAATAGCGTATTTCTTGCAGAAAGAAATTACAGCCAGTTGGACAAAGAAGCGCTGGCAGCAGTGGCTGGAATCAAAAGGTTCCACCACTATCTATATGGTCATTCTTTTACATAACAAACCAACCATAAACCGTTGCTTGGCATAATTGCAGGAGACAACTCCTACAATTCTGTCACCTGTATGTCTCAATGGACTGAATTCCTTGCAGCATACAGCTATCAGTTGGAATATAGACCAGGAAAACACATGGGGCATGCTGTTGCCTCAGAAAGCTTAAGACCCAGCTCCAGCTTCAGAAGTGTTTTTAATAGAGGACTTAGAATTACCACTCTCCGCTTCTGATATAGCAAGCCATTCTAAAACTGATCCTATTTTATTTCAAATAATTGAATGAGTTAGTAGGGGTTGGCCTACAGGAGAGTGGTCTGAACAGTTTTTGCCATTTTGGAAGAGGCGCCTGGAACTGTCAGGAGTAAAAGGTTGCATTTTATGGGGAAACATAGTAGTAGTTCCACAAAATTTAAGAGTACAAATTTTACAATGCCTACATGAGGGTCATCCTGGCATAACTAGAATGAAAGCATTAGGCCGTAGCTATGTCTGGTGGCCCAACTTGGATGCAGAAATAACAAATTGGGTGGCCAATTGCTCTCCTTGTCAATCATCACGCCCTAATCCAGCAGCTGCTCATTCTAGGGTTTGGGAATTACCACAATCTCTGTGGGCAAGAATTCATATAGATTTTGCTGGGCCAGTAAAGGGGCGTACCTTTTTAGTTGTGGTAGAGTCATTTTCAAGGTGGGTGGAAATTGCATCCATGAATACAACTACATCAGAGGCCCCTATTAGAGAATTACAGAAACTATTTTCCACGCACGGACTACCGGACACCTTAGTGTCCGATAATGGCCTGCAATTCACATCAGTGGTATTCCAAGCTTTTTTAGCAGGCTTAGGAATAAGACATGCATTGGTAGCGCCTTATGATCCGGCCAGTAATGGTAGAGTGGAACAGGCAGTCCGTTCAGCTAAAGACACTTTGCAACATTTGGGGTCAGGTCCGTGGGAACAGAAAATAAATAAGTATTTATTAGCACAGCATTCAACACCTTGCCCGACAACGAGTAAAAGTCCAGCAGAGTTATTAATGGGATGGCGTCTTCGCACCATTTTAGACAGGTTACACCCACATTATCATGCAAATGCGGCTCCAGAGTTGACAGAACACACTCGGAAGTTTAAGTTGGGGAAAAGAGTATATGCTAGAAATTGCATAGGGGATCCTAAATGGGTACCGGGTCGGGTGATTCAAATAACTGGCCCGTGTTCTTATAGTGTCCATTTAGAGAATGGTCGGCAATGGCGATGCCACATAGATCAACTTCGGCACTGCAATGAACAGATAATTCAGCATGATATTACCCCATCGCAAAATTGTTCATCCTTGCCACCACAATCAAAAGAAAACAATGTCCAACCAGCCTGCTACCCATCCAGTTTCAATGCATCTATATTTCCAATATCTTTGTCACATGAGCCATTACCTGTTGAACTATACCAGCCAGCAGGGAAGGGGCCAATAGAGGAGCCTGTGGAGGAGGCAGCAACATCAGAGGAGAGGCAAAAACAAACATCTGCTTCCGTGGAACTGAACGAAGTACGGCGATTGGAAAGGATATCCAGGAAGCCCTCATACCTCAGAGACTATGTGTGTACCATCCGGGGGGAAGGAGTGCTACATCCTGAGGTCTCGAGAAAGACTTGTCAATCAATGGGGAAAAAGGAAGCCGTTGACTCTGGCGCGAGTGCAGGCTCGAGGAAGCTGGGCAACCTTCCTATTGGTTAACAGTTTGACAGCTCCCATATAAAAGGCTGTCAGTTAAGTTTGTTACTTTGTTCGTTGTCAGCTACGTTAATAAAAGGTTAGTGTTACATTGTCTCCAGAGGTTTCTTGAGGAGAATACATTTCAATATGTATGATAACTGTATCGCCAATGCTATCAGGATCCTGGCTCCTCATCCAACATTCATACACCTAATGATAAGGCTATATGATGGCTATAAATAAACTTCACACTTCTTCCAAGCAGAAGTGAAATGCTACCAGTTCACCCGAACTGATAAAAAATGCTACTGGTTTGGGTGAACTGGTATTTCCGATGATCAGCTATGACACACGATTTATATTAGCTAGAATCGTCAGATTTCCTACTGTTTAGCTAATCTAAATCACCTGGCACAGCGGATTCCCCACCCATCACTGTTCTACTTATCTGTGCAGGTGCTTGGTAGCAGGCTCGTCCCATTTTGATGCTCTGCGCATGTGCAGAAAGTCCTGCGAATGTGCGGAAGGTCCTGCACGTGCATGTTCACATTTGCGAACCGGTAGCAAAGATAAGTTGATTTCACTCCTGCTTCCAAGCCTTATTATGAACATAATTTTTTCATTGTCAGGTTATATTTATAATCTCCTCATATGCTAATCTATAAATGAAAAGGCTTGCAAAGATGTTGGGTTTGTGGTCTCCATCATTTCCCTACTTTTTATTGTTATACTAATTGAATGTCTACATAGATTTTCTCTTAGCTTTGATTCAGTTACACATTTACCATAGTTATTGAAAGGATGAACTATAGCAAATGGGTTCAGCAACTATGGTTTGTTTGTTTATTTGTTTATTCAGTGTAGCCACTACCTGACCCCAGACTGACAATACAGTCTTGTATATATATGGATTGAAGTGCACATTACTGAATCATTACCAACACAAATCAGATAGATTGTTCGTGAGGAGCACACAGAGATGAGCAAATCAACCTTTAATTCAGACTTCTAGTTCCTCTTTTTTTGGGGGGGGGGTATAATTCCCATGGATCATCCCAAAAACTGGCTCTATCTCTCCAGAAAACACTATCACACGACAAATACAGGCAAAGATTTATGGAGTTGCGTCAGAAGTACTGGCTTGCATGGTTCCAGAGAGATTGTTAATTGGCTCCAATATGTTCATTAGCATAAGATTAAGTACTTCTCAGGATCAAAACTAATTAAATATTAATGTGCCTTTGCCTTCTTCCTCTCATTACCTATTTGGAGTTCAGGAAGGGGAATAAGAGAACATTAGGACTGCAGTAGTTCTTTTGGCTGCTGGGATTTCATATTTTTATTATACAAACGTATGCTCTCTGAATATTATGCACTTGATCATTTTAAACATTTGCCTAGTGGCCAAATCCCAGGGTTTATGTTATTTATGTTGCCATTATCAAACTTATTTTTTTAAAAAATCATTTGAAAAAGAAAATAAGGGCCTTCTTTGAATGTCAAAGGATGGCTCAGATTTCTCACTATGTTTGCCCCATTTTTAACTGTACTCCGAAGGTGTTAATAAAATTGATTTTATTTCTAAAGGCTTTGTCAGTAAAAAAAAAAATCACACCAATTGGTAACAAAACAAGTAATTAATTGAATTCCATTCCTGGATAAGTACCTGGCAGCCTATCGTACTGAAATGAGGAAGATGGACGGAACGTGAACAAGTGAGTTCCCGGGGGTGACTGAAATGGTAACAGAGTCATTGGACATAAATTTATTTGTACACACACACACAGACACACACATGCTTAACAATATGTAATCAAATGGAATTTCAGTGCAAGAAATAAATCAATGGTTTGGAGTAAAATTTGCAGTAGATTCATAGATCTTGCTAGGATGTAATCTCGACTAAGGGGACATGGTGGCTCAGTGGCTAAGACGCTGAGCTTGTCGATCAGAAAGGTCGGCAGTTTGACGGTTTGAATCCCTAGCGCTGCTCCCTCAAAGGAGTGAGCTCTCATTACTTGTCCCAGCTTCTGCCAACCTAGCAGTCCGAAAGCACATAAAAATGCAAGGAGAAAAAATAGTAACCACCTTTGGTGGGAAGGTAACAGCGTTCCATGCGCCTTTGGCATTTAGTCATGCTGGCCACATGACCACAGAGACATCTTCAGACAGCACTGGCTCTTTGGCTTTGAAATGGAGATGAGCACTGCCCCCTAGAGTCAGGAACGACTAGCACATATGTGTGAGGGGAACCTTTACCTTTAATCTGGTCCAGTCGGTAGTGTGTGAATTCAGCCATTGCTTTATAAATATTTGTTTACAGCTTACTGAAATGAGGAGATGGAGACTTGTGGCCTACACAACTAACTATGGTTTAAATAAACCAAACATAGTTAAGTGTACAATAAGCTATGGAAAATGATGGGAAGGTTTTTAAATGGGCTATGTCAGGGGTGAAGACCCTATAGAAGACAGAAGTTGTTCTATTCAGCAGTTGGTTCAAACAAGGTACCACCAGAGGTTCAGGTGAATAGGTAGTAACTCCAGCAGACACATGACCATACCGGTACTATCCTTGGCGGCGGTACCATATTGGTTTTCTGTTCTGCACATGCACAGAACAATCTTCATGGGAGGCCTGCTAGGCCCAAAATAGAGCATGGGGAGGGCTAGCAAGCCTCCCTGCAGCCCCCTGGGAGCAAAAGGGGGGGGTTTCAAGAGAGAGAAATAAATAAATAAATAAATCATCACCGTTTGGGCATCCCTAGGTGCATGGAGCAGAGGTCTGCAAACTTAGCAACTTTAAGATTTGTGGACTTCAACTCCCAGAATTCAGGTCTGCTGGCTGGAAAATTCTGGGAGTTGAAGTCCACAAGCCTTAAAGTTTGAAGACCTCTGGCATGGAGTTGATAGCTTATTGAAAGTGCGGCTAGCTATCCTTGCTCAGGCTAAGCTAATCAATAGTGGGAGGGAGGGAAGGGAGAAGAAGGGAAGGGAAAGTGACTGTGATATGGATGGATGGATAGAGGGAGGGAGGGAGAAAGAGAGAGAGAAAAAGGAAAGGAAGGAAGGACAACAAACCTGGCACTAGACACAGCTTCAGAGAATGCTTTGAAACAGCACAGCAATCCAGGGCTGGAAGAGACCTCAGAGATCATCTAGTCCAACCCCCTGCTGAAGCAGTATACCTTATATCATCTTGGTTATTTTGGTGCCTCTAACACAGAGGAGAAATTCCCAGAAATCCCCAGGCATTGCCAACCTCTCCCCCCTAGTAAAAAAAAAAAACCTACAGAAAAAACTTCATGCAGTATTAAAAAGAATACAAAAAGGGGTTGATGTGTATTGCTTAATGGACTGCTAAATTGGCAAAATGGATGGCTAAATTGGCCATGCCCACCCAGTCACATGATTGCCAAACCACTCCCACTGGTCACATGACTGCCAAGCCCCACCCACAAAATAAGCCACTTTCACAGAACCGGTAGTAAAAAATTTAGAAACCTACCACTGGGTACCACAATGTATCTTTCTTAAGCTTTGCTTTTTCTTCCTACACTGTGTGGGTCTCGCCTCATCTCATGTCAGAAATGCAGGAACTGGAAAGGAAAAAAATATTAATTTAAATTTTAAAACATTAAAAACATTAAAATGATAAAAACATAGATTTATACAGTTCTGGTTCAATGCTGGGCCATGCTGGGTTATTTCTGAGCAGCAAGTCAGTCTATGTGCACGTTGGTTCCAGAGGGCACTGTAAAAGATGAATAGTTGTTTGAAGAGTGCCACATTTGCCGTAAATATCCTGTGCAAGTAGAACAATCTCTATTAAACACTACTGTGACACCAAAATGTTTGTGTGTGTGTGTGTGTGTGTGTGTGTGTGTGTGTGTGCTGCCCAGCTTCTCGGTAGCCACATGCTGGAGCATATGATTTTCTTCTAGATTCAGAAGAGCAATGTTCTTTGCATGTGTTGAGATTATTGCCTAGATCAGCGGTGCCAAACTCAATTTTATTGAGGGCCGCATCAGGATCATATTTGACTTTAGGGTGGGGCGTGGCCAGGGGGGGGCATGGCCAGCTCAAAATCACTCATCAATGCTCCATTTTCAGCCGCAACGTCCTACTGCAGCCTTCTACCAGTGAAAATGGAGCTTGGGGAGGCTGTTGCAGCTGAAAATGCAGCCCAGAGAGGCCACACGCAGCCTTCCCGAGTTCCATTTTCACTGCTGGAGGACTGCAGGAGGCTGTTGTGGCTGAAAACTGAGCCTGGTAGGGCTGCACACAGCCCTCCCAACCTCTGTTTTCACTGACAGAGGCATGCACTGTGGGCTGGTCCTTTCCTTTTTCCAGGGCAGGCCCTGGGCCAAATCTCAGCACCCCATGAGCCTTGAGTTTGACATCCCTGGCCTAGAAGAAATAGAAGGGATTGGTGGTAAGGAACCAATAGATGGTTGAAACTGTTGCATGTTAGGAAGTCTTCCTTAAACTGCCTTCCTTGTCCCTTTCCCTTACACTCCTTCCCCCTCCAGCTCTTCAGCACAATGCAGATTGCACAGAATTAACTTTCTCTTTTGTATTCAAGGCGCAGATTCTCTTCAACATTAGATTAATTTTCATTGCTAAATAGAAAAATGCAAATTTCCTTTTTACACATCTTAGGATGTGAAAGAGAAGATACATAGCATCACAGACTATTAAAGACAGAACATGGAGAACTGGAGATTTAAAAGAATGGCTTCCTCATGTTACATAAACCTTCTCATAACTCCTTTTTGTACATTTGGGGTTCCAGGAGCTGTGTATCCTCTGCAGAGATGCTATTGTACAAAATGAACCAACAAACATGTGATTCTGTTGGATTTATTTATTTATTTAGTTTGTCAAATATGTAAAAATGTAACAGGTATAAGTATAAACATCAAGACAATAGGAAAGGGATGGTGGGCATGTTGATGCGCTTATGCATGCCCCTTATAGACCTTTTAGGAATGGGGTGAGGTCAACAGTAGACAGTTTTAAGTTAAAATTATGGGGGTTTGGGGATGTAGTAACAGAGTCAGTGCATTCCAGGCATTGGCCACTCTGTGGCTGAAGTATTTTCTGCAATCGAGTTTGGAGCGGTTTACCGTGAGTTTGTATCTATTATTGCTCATTTATTATTGTGGTTGAAGCTGAAGTAGTCATTGACATAGATTGTCCATATCAAGTTACTGAAGGTTTCCCCTTCAACTCTATTCTTTTTTGTGGGGGACCGGAGCCCTTTATCATTTTTTTAAAAAATATTTTTTATTAAACATATTTGAACATTAAAAAAGAAAACACAAATTTCCACTCATTGCAGCATTTCCAAATTGGTATCATTCACATCATTCATATTTACATAAGTTCTATTTCTATAGTTCACTATTCTATATTATATAATTTAGGTTGTAATAATATTTACAAATATATACAGTTTTATTATCTGCGAGACCGCCTACTGCCACATACCTCCCAACGGCCGGTGAGATCCCACAGGGTGGGCCTCCTTCAGATGCCGTCAGCCAGACAATGTCGGCTGGCGACTCCCCGGAGGAGAGCCTTCTCTGTGGCTGCCCCGACCCTTTGGAGTGAGCTCCCCCCAGAAATCCGGACCTTACCCACTCTCATGGCCTTCAGAAAAGCTGTTAAAACCTGGCTATTCCGGCAGGCTTGGGGCTGTTGACCTCATTGTTGAGGTCCAGGCCCGATCAGAACGAATGTATGTGTAGTGATTTTAAACCTGTCTTTTTATTTCTACTATTTATTTTTCTTTTGGTTGTAAGCCGCCCAGAGTCCTTTGGGATTGGGCGGCCTATAAATCGTATTAATAAATAAATAAATAAATATTATATTATTTTAGATATTACATAATTCTTATACAGTAGTTTTACATCTATCTTCTAACCATTTATATCATATACTCCAAACTTTATAATACTCCGATTCTTTTCTATCTTTCAATTCCATGGTCAACCTATCCATCTCTGCTCACTTTGTTATTATCATTGCATCTGAAGGGATATTATTCTGTTTCTAATTTTGAACCAAAATGATTCTAGTTGCAGTTAGTATATGTAATATTATATATTGAATTTTTATACACATATTTCCACCTAATATGCCCAATAAGAATAGTTCCAGTTTCAGTTCAACCTTTTGTTCTGTAATTTCTTCCAACCATTCCTTTATTTTAAGCCAATACCTCCTAGCTTTGCGGCAGTTCCACCACATATAATAGAAAATTTCCTGTTTATAGCTGCATCTCCAGAATTCAGGGGAGCAATTTGGAAACATTTTGGCCAATCTAGTTCCTCCAGCTCTATTTTTTAACATAAATTTTACATTGGAAAATGTTATTTTGCTCTTTTAACAAAAACGCCCCACCAACTTCAAAACCCTTCATTTTTGTACTATGTTCATCAGGAGGATCTGTATCTATTCTGCAGGTGTGTTGTTTTATATATACCATGAAAAAATAAGAAGCAGGTTTTTTTTTCTCCCCTGGAGTTACAGAAAAACTGTTCAACTGGAAATATTCTGAATCATCTTATTTTTTGAATGAGTTAGCTTCTTCTTCATCTAGTTAGAATTCAGATACCTCATTTCTTAGAAGCAATATTTTTCTTATAACTTAACATATATTATTCCAGTCACCAATGCAACCTCATTTACCTCAGATTCAACACACACGTACTTCTATGTTCCTTTAGGAACAGCAGACTTCAACAGAAAGACTGCAAATGCATTTATCCGTCAATTAATTTCTGCATTCATTAAAAATACTTATCCATTGTTAGCTAATTTTTCTCCCTTACAAAAATTGTCAACCACCTGTCAAAATAAAATGGTGTTAACATCCATCTGAAATGGATGGGAAGGAATAATTAGGCATTAAGCACTTTTTTCCTAGTCACTTCATTAAACTGCAGGATTACACTTTTCTTTTCTCTTTGAATTGTCATCTCTGCCATTTTTTCCCCAAGCAAGAATCCTGAGGCATCCTGAGGTATTTTCTTTGTGCTCTTTCTATTCAAATTTATCCACTAAAATACTGGGGTAGAATTTTAAGAACTGAGTCTGCTTCTTTCCCCACCTGCCTCGATCTTCTAACCTCCTTTTTTTTCTTGTGTGTTACATTTATTAATTACAGTATGTTGAATGAAAAAATAATGCTTTTACATTTAGGTTAAATAGGAATATTTTAATAAACAAAACGGGAAAATAAACCTTGACATGAAATCTTTTGTAATCTTTCACACCTTCACTATCATTTTCTATTCACCTCTGTTGATGATGGGCAAACATCTTAAAGTTGTTGTGAACAAACTCCAAATTTGTGTAAGGTGCAACAAATCAGGAACCAAGGTTGTTTAACTGAGGTTATTCCATGCTATCTGCCTCTACAAAAATCTGAACTATTAGGTTAAGGTAACTTGGCGGTAGATAAGGCTCAAAGGAGTTCAAGGAAGGCTGAACTTAGATCTCTTGTGGGCTCAAATCTAAACTGATGATGCACTTGACCCCTCCCTTAGGTTCATCCTAGCCATCTCCTACATCTTGCCTCTTCAATCAGAACCTGACAGTCCATTCCATCTCTTCATTTAAATCAAAGAGATGCTTCAAAGGTATTCCTTCAATTATGGGAAAGGCTGGAAGACACATGGCTCCAAGTATGTCCAGTAAGACAGACAGGATAAGATGATGAGATCCAATGTTGCAATTGCCTCTAGAGTGGCTCATGAAGTATAAGGCCTAGGAATTCATATTATGGCAAAATTTCTTTTTGGAGCTTCGAAACTCTGCTTAATCATTGTTTCATAGTTCTTACTGTTGCAACGTAAGGCAATGAGCAGTGGTGGGATTCATTTTTTTTTACTACCGGTTCTTTGGGCATGGCATGGCTTGGTGGGTGTGGCTTGGTGGGCGTGGCAGGGGAAGGATACTGTAAAATCTCCATTCCCTCCCCACTCAAGGGGAAGGTTACTGCAAAATCCCCATTTCCTCCTGATCAGCTGGGACTCAGGAGGCAGAGAATAGATGAGGATGGGGCCAGTCAGTGGTGGTATTTACTGCTTCTCTGAATTACTCAAAATTTCTGCTACCGGTTCTCCAGAACTGGTCAGAACCTGCTGAATACCACCTCAGGCAGTGAGTTGATAGTGGCGACAGATTCAAGGAAAGGAAATCTTGTGAACATCACCACCTGAATCCCCAAAGCCTGATGCTATGGGTTGAGCAGCCCTTCACTCAGGCAATGTTATCACATAGACTGATGCTTTATAAAGATGAGCCCAAAAATGTAAATGTGCACAGCATTTACTTGATTCCATTTACTGAATAACCAATTGATGAAAATTATTTTGAGGGTAACCACAGAATAGCGAATAAATTTTAATAGTTCAAGGCTATAAGGATGAAAACATATTTGTAGATACAAGTTGCACATACTGTACATGTCCTAAATTTTTCATTTAGAAGTTAGCTTGTTTTAGATTGGCATTTTCATCCTGGAACAGTAACCATTGGCCCCTTGCTACATAAAGTCTATCTCAAGAGCACCATGACTACCTGAGAAAGAATCCATTGAAAAGAACTTGTTGCTTGGTGTAACAATATAAATAGCTAGCTTTATAGTGTGGTGGTGTATCTTTCAGCAAAAGTTCAACTTTTGATACATGCTGTTTGTTGCCTTATTCTTCCTTTCAAGCATGGAAAATCCATGGAAAAAAACTTCAAAAATAAAGAAAACGAAAAGCTGACTATCGATGGAAGTCTATTGATGGAAAGGGAGAGTTAAATAGATTAAGCTCTGCCAGGTTGCCTTGGGGATTTTAGGGACAAACATACAATAAACCAAATCCTTATTTTTCAAAATATAAAATCCATTTTTCTCTGAGCTTAGTTGAAACAAATAGGTCCCTTGATAGGCAGAGATTAGAAAAATAAAATGAAATATAGAACCCTTTATATTGGCAATGCTGTGGATTATTTTTAGGTCATACACTAGTAAAATAAATCAATAGATGCCAAGTTGTGTGGTGCCACCTAGTAATGTAATAAACGGAAATGATAAAAAAAAAATATTACATTCATTTCATTAAATTTTGTTTTGGAATAACTGCAATTTTTCTTTGGCCAAAGAAGAAACTTTAGTTCATTCCTAAAACTTTACTTTCACATTGCACTAAGCCAGAGTTTAACTTTGGTTTACTGGCTTGGTTCAAAGAAAGATATGTTGGTTCAACTGAAAGATAACAATGGTCTCATATTAGGATCTTTTATTACTTAAATGTTTGTGAACTATGCTTATTCAGCTACCCTGTTTCCCTGAAAACAAGACCTACCCAGATAATAAGCCCAACCGGGCTTTTGAGTGCATGCGCTAAAATAAGCCCTCTCCCAAAAATAAGCCCTCTCTGAAAATATTGCAACATAGCAGCAGCCATGAGGTGACCATGCTTGCCACCTCCTGCACCTCAAAAATAATAAGACATCCCCAAAAAATAAGGCCAAGTGCTTATTTCGGGGGTCAAAAGAAAATAAGACACCTGTGTTATTTTCGGGGAAACACGGTAGTTGCAATTCTAATGGATTGCTTGTGATTGTTATTTTATTCATTTGGATGTATCCCACCTTTATTATTTTCACAAATAACTCAAGGCAGTGCATATAATCAATACTCATTTTTCTTCCTATTTTCTCCACAACAACAATCCTATGAAGTGAGTTTGACTGAGAAAGACTGCCCCAAGATCACCCAGCTACCTTTCATCGCTAAGGCAGGATTAGAATTCATGAATTCCTACTTTCTAGCCTGGTATCTTAACCACTAGACATAGTCTGCAAGTGGATTTTTGGTAGGATGAAAGGCTCAGAAGAAACCCTCCCTAGTATCTTAGATTGTAAAGGAGATAGTGGGGTAATGGTTATACTCTCAGACTTAACAAGATTCTATCAACGTAGTTTCACAGCAAAGTACAATTAGCTCATCTGCTTCTGATTCCTATCTGGTTTATTCTTTGAGGCTGACAAGTACCCATCTGTAGCTGCCATTCAAAAATTGTCACCAGAAAAGCAGGGATTCAGTCCTCCTGAAAGATTGCTACCAGCAACTTACTACAGTTCATTCTGGAGATGTAGACAAATCCAGTGAACCCTACAACGTTGACTTGAATGGCAGGCAAAATCAGAAACAACCTTCTGAGCATCAGTGCCCTGACCATCGTTAGAATTTCTCACAAGCTCCTAGAACATTTCTCAAGGCACTTGGCCTCTTAGCCAGCTCAGACCCTGATGAAGTAACCAACAGCCAGCAGCCAGAATTGCCTAGGCAACTTTGGACAGTGGAGGCTATGCTACCAGGGAATAAGGAGTCACAGCTGTTGCTGGTCATCTTGGAAGATGAGGTCTCTGAACTCTCTATGTGTAAAAGAGAGCAGAGGAAAGATGATCTGATGGGCTTCTTGCAAGAAAGGAAGTTCACCATTCCAAATGAGCAATATTCTTAAGAAGACCAGAAAGATATGGCATGCAGAGCTATCTCTCTGGCAGTGACGTGCAGTCAGGGGAGGGAGGGGAGGCAGGGCCTCACCACTGTCATCTTGAAAAGAAAAGAAAATTAAAAGGAAAAAGGCTGAGGTAGTTGCTGCCAGAGTCACAGTGGATGACTCTGCTTAGTGCTTAACTGTTTAAAAAAGCCTCTAAAAAAGTGCCCTCTGCAGGAGGAGGCAAGAGAACCACGTGCTCATTTAGTCTATCTTTATGATCACATGAGCAGAATTAAGCAAGGGTTAAAAGCTGAAAACATGCTTATGTAGATGAGGCACGTGGTTCTCTCGCCTCCTCCTGTAGAAGGCACTTTTTTAGAGGCTTTTTTTAAACAGTTAAGCAGAGCCATCCATTGGAGGCTCTGGCAGCAGCTAACCCAGCCTGACCAGCAGCTCTTACCTTTTTCTTTTTACATTTTTTACATTTTCATCACGGCAGACAAGAGGAGAGTTGAAATCCTCTGTGAAACAGCTGGAAAAGGTATGTGGGTCGGAGGGAGGGGGGGAGGAATTCAAAATTATTGTAATTTGTAAGTAATTGTAATTTGTATTATTATAAGTAATTTGTGTGTGTGTGTGTGTGTGTGTGTGTGTGTTTTACCCGCCTCTGCAGGCTGGCCCTTTATTTTTTATTTTTTAAACCCATGCCGCCATGCCGGCCATAGAGCAGGACGTGTCCCGCTCTATGGCTGGCGCGGCGCTGGGACTTTAAAGCCATGCCACCATGTCCCGCTCTATGGCAGAAAGCCATCCCGGGGCTTTGGCACGGCTTTCCGAAAGCCCCACTGAAGCTCCAGTGCTGGCAGACATAGGGCGGCAGACATAGGTTGGCTTTTGCCCGCTTGCCTCACCGGCCATAAACCTCACCACATGTCACTGCTCCTGGGCATGCAAGCCATCACCCATTGCTCTTCTGGGTTCCAGTGCAGCAGCCAGCTGGTCTTTATACATGCAGGAACATGGGAAGAGCAACCATCTGGTGCGCATGTGTGCATCAGGAAGATGATTTTCCAGTTTCCGGCATACACACCTGCCAGTTGATCTTCGCACATGCATTTGCACTAGAAACTGGAAGACCAGGTTGCTGGTGCGCACGTGCACACTGTAAAGCAGAAGATCATCTTCCCGGTGTGCGCATGCACACTGGGTAGCTGCTCTTCCGGTTTCCAGCATGCACACGCATGCTCCCATTTCGGCACTCAGTGCTGAAAAGGTTCACCAACACTGATATATACCTTCCCTTGCCATTTTCTTTTTGCTGAAACACTTCCTAGTAAAGATTGCAATCTTCTCTTTGTGTTTGTGGAGCACATGGCTTGAAACAGGACATTCCATTGTGAAAAAGAGTAAAAGTGATAAAAAGAAGCCCAGAGCAAGCATTTATCTGGACCTAAGTATGTGCTAACCCTTTCAAAGGATGATGTCTAGACCTGGCCTGGAATCAGTGGTAGACTAAATACTAAGTGTATGGATACTGCTATAAAGGTTGAAATGTTGTTAACTTGAAGTGCATCTCTTGACAGTTGCTGTATTCGTAAGAATTTGTTGAATGCAATAAATAGCCAGAGAATGGCTTTGGTATTTGTTTTCCCTTGGCCTGCCCTATATATTCAGCGACATAACTCTGCCTTTTATAGATTCTCTGTTGGCATTATATATTATCACTTTAATGCCCTATTTAAGTGAAAGTTTTAATGGAATCTGTGTCTGCCCTGAAAATGGTATAAGAAGTAATGGACAGATGCTGTATTCAAGCCAAGGCAGTTTTGAACAGTCTCTCTTAATTTAAAAACTTAAAAGAACAATAAATGTAGCTTGAAATGGATGATATCAATTTCCTCACCTCCACCACCTCAAAAGAAAAAAACAAAACCCAGAGAATAAATGGCTTTCTAGCAGTTAAGATTAAACAGCAAAAAACTCAATCTTGAAGGCAATAATAAGAAATGCTCCTAAATTCAGGAAGTTTCTGAAAAGATTCACTGATTGATTGATTAATTAATTGACTGATTGATTGCTTATGCGGCAACCAAACCCATGTCATTTCTTAGCAACTAAATAGATAGAATTTTTCTATAACAATGTGCCCTCAACCTAGCCCTTCAGGTTTTACAATCATGCTTCCACCACAGTTGCAACTTAGTGTTTTGGTGGACAACCACTTACATATGAGCCAGCAGTGTACTACAACTTGGAGGGAGGGGAAGCCAATGCGGTCATAGACTCCATCAATAGAGGAATGGTATCAAGATCATGTGAAGCTGCTCTATACTGCACTGGTAAGACCACACTTGGAACACATCACCATGGTACAAAAAGATGCTGAGATTTGAGAAAGAATGCAGAGAAGAGCAACAAAGATGATAATGGCACTAGAAGCTAAACCATACAATGAATAGTTATGGAAATCAGGTGTGTCTAGTCTTACCAAGAGGAGGACTAGGAATGACATAATAGCAGTCTTCCATTACTTGAGGGGCTGTCACAGAAAAGAAGGTGTGTGTGTGTGGGGGGGGGGGTGTCGAGCTATTCTGCAAAGCAGCTGTGGGCAGGACAAGAGGTAACATATGAAAGATTGTTAAAGAGAGATCCTACCTAGAATTATGTTCCTGATAGTAAGAACAATCAATCAGGACTTCCAGTGGTGACGTCAAGATGAGTGTGGGGAAGAAATCAGGGCTCTGATTTCTTATCCCAATCTTCACGTTTGGAGGATCCCTTTGTGGGTACGCTGATCTTGGAGAGAGACGCGGAGGAGCAGGGAAACCCTAGGACTAATGAAGCGGAGGGAGACCACCCATTACGACGTGGGGATACCCTTTTAATCCGGCATGCAAGTGTCTGCCTTGTTTCAATGGTGGACTTGAAATCTCGACAAACTATCTAAAAGGGGAAGGAAGAATTTAATCAACTTGTTGTTGTGTCACTGAGTGGATTAGCAGACTGGCTTGTGAGTGAAACAGCGATGAGTGTGGGCAGAAAGGGAAGATCGCAGAGGAGAATGGGCAAAGCAGTGAGTCTCCAGAAATTGGGTGAGAGAGCCCTATAACCAGAAGGCAGAAGAACAGCTAGAGCCTGTTCCCAGTTTGCACATGCACAGAGTCTCCAGAGGAGAAGAACAACTAAGAAAGCAGGGTCAACTTGGGAGTAAAGCCATATCTTGGAGGTGATTGGCCCCTCCCATAGGAAACAAGAGGAGTGAATGGGGTGTGAGCTTTTACAGGAAACAATTCGTTCCTTCGGTCATTTAAAGAGTGGAAAGTTCTGTTTTTGACAATAAAATACTCTGTGCCAAGTGTTGTCCTGCAATTGGAAACTAGTTATCTGGCAGCTCTCCAAGCGAGATAAGGTTCATGTTGATAAATATTCCTCCGAAAGATTCTTTGCCAAGCCTTCCTGACTATGAATAAAAGGAATTCACAGTCATGTAAATAAAAGAGGTTTTGCCAGGACCAAGACTCTGCCTAGGTCAGAGATTTCAAGAAAAGGTTGGATAGTCATTTGTCTGGAATGATATAAGGTCTCGTGCTTGAGCAGGGGGTTGAACTAGAGGACATCCAATGTTGCCTCCAACCTTGTTATTCTATGTTCTATATTTTATCTTCCTGTTGCTTGTCTTCTTTTCCCTTCCATCTAAACAGATACTAAATAAAAAAATAATTGGAAGACAGTATTAACAAAACCATGACCTTTTTCCAAAATAAAAATTATGAGGTTTGTGATAGCTCATTGTTATGTTCACATATGTTCCCTTGTATTTTATTGTTAGATACCCAAGAAATAAAAGATGTGCTTTTTATTATATGTTATTGCAGTTTTTTTAAAAAAAGAATGTAGAAAAATGCAAGGGTAAATTTAAGATACAGGAAAAATAAAATGATAAAAATATAACAAAAGAAAAAGGGAACCATCTGAGCATATCACATTCTTATCAAATACTAAATGTTATACAAAAGTTCTATTTATTTAAAATGAAATTATTGTTGGTTTAAAAAATGAAAGGAAAGAAAAATGGGCTTTATTGTTCTGCAAGTAGGGGAAATATTTCAGGTGGCTAGAATATAGATCTTTATCATCTTCTGGTATCAGTTATTTCTTTTTGGATGTCTTAATTTTCCCATCTCTTTAGGATAAGGAAATCATTAGGATCAGGAAATTACAAAGAGTTGTGCTGATTAGATAGGTTTGTTGTTATAGAAATGGGTAGAACATAGTAAGTACACTGTTTCCCTGAAAATAAGACCTTCCTGAATAATAAGCCCAATCGGGCTTTTGAGCGCATGCACTAAAATAAGCCCTCCCCCCAAAATAAGTCCTCCCCGAAAATATTGCAACATAGCAGCAGCCATGAGGTGACCACGCTCGCCTCCTCCTGCACCTCTAAAATAATAAGACCTCCCCGAAAATAAGGCCAAGCACTTATTTCATGGGTCAAATAAAACACTGTTTTATTTTGAGGGAAACATGATATGTAAAAAGTTGAGGCCTGTAGTGGAAGGAAGGGAGGAAGGGAGGGAGGAAGGAGGGGGGAAGGGAGGGAGGAAGGAGGGGGAAAGGAGGGAGAAAGGAAGGACTGAAAGAGGGAATGGGATGGAGGGAGAAAGAAACAAAGGTTTATGTCATAGGAAGGCAGATTCATGTTTTGATCTGCATTTCTGCACTGAGCACAAGCTTGGACTGGTTTTAAATAAAGCAGTGCACTTGAATTTGCCAAGAGACATTTAAAGTGTTCTTCGGATACAAGATATTTGTATGAAGCAGGAGTTAGTTAATGATGCTCATATAATTTCATTAACATCATCATTATTTTTAACCAGAAATGAAAGGGAACCAGATGCTATCTTTTGAAAACAAGCCATTCTAGCATCTGTCCAAATGGTCATACTATTATGAAGCCACCTTAAAATTGCTTCTGGGCGTCTATCTGGAACTATGGCTAGTAAACACTTCAGCTAAGCCATGAAAGTGTTTAGTAAAAATGAGGTTAAGCAGTGAAGCTAGTAAACACTTCAACTAAGAACTATCACCTTTATTCTGGAATAATTTTGAAAATGCTCAGTGAATTTAATATGACATTCCTCTGTCCAGAAGTGGATTTCATCAGAAATTTCATCAACATCTGGTTTTAACCATTTCTCTGTAACTACATAGAAAAGCAAACAGTTGTGTATATATTTTTGATGTGTTGAATAATTGGCTCCTTTTTCTAAATCAATGCATATTGTATCTTAAACTTCCTGGCAACTTGTGTTATTTGTTATGATCCTAAATTCATTGTATATTGTTGCATTGGTGAATAGAGAATCTATCTACTGTATAAGGGAAAACTTTTTTAGTTTAAATGGCAATTATCTTAGGTTAACATTTATAAGGCATAACAAAGTTTCCTTACAAATATTTTTATCAATCTGATTTTTAAAATACTGATCAAAAACATGGCAGGAGTTCAGCAATAAGAACAATAATATTTAATGAAAAGGATCAATAGAAATAACTAGAGAAGTGTCAAGAAAGAACCCCCTCAGTGTTTATGAACCAAAACACCAAGAAATTATTTTTATGTGTGCAACTGCTGTTTATTCTAAGTATGTTTTTCTCCTTCTGAGAATAAAAGTTGGTGTATCTGTATTGCAAAACTCCAAGGATAAACATGGAATTTCTACTACTTTAAGGCAATATTTTTACCTAGCAAAACAGCTATATTGAAAAAGTATGCCTGTGTAGTTTTATTGTTTTTTAAAAAAAATGTTTTATTCAAAATTTTATTCTTTATGGACATCTTGCCAATGCAACCATGTCTGATCTTAGAAACAGGAACAGAAACAAGAACATTCATATATTGACTTCAACTGACCTCCATCAAGGAAGGAATAAAAAAAATCAAATCAACACAAAGAAAAAGATTGTGTTAAAATATTGTAAAATTAGCTATTTTTTTCCAAAGATTAATATAAATCTAATACAAATGGAATATTTTTCATCACTTTAAAATTTTGTACAGTGTACAAAATTTGCACAATATTTAAATTAAGTTATGCAGTAATTACTCAGTATAATCCATTTCCTCAAAGAAATTGCAGCACATACCTTGATCTATGAAATTTATCAAATTATATTAAAATTACAATCTTAACATTATAAGAAAACCACTATTTTAGATGTGGCACAATACATTTATAAGGTTAAAATCCCAAAATGGTTTCCACCTTGTGTTAAATTCTTCATCAGATCTGCATTTTTTTTACACTGAAACTTACTTCCATATCACTCTTTAATGGAGGGAGTGGTTTCTATTTTCTGAGAAGCGGAAAGTGTTCTTACAGCTGCTATCAAGTACAAAGCCAATTGAATAGACTTTATGGGGAAATAAACTTATTTAAATGTAAAATAGTAAACAGGTTACCTGACAAGTGCCAAAGGATTGTAGGCAGCAAGTGCTTCTGCAGGAGATATTGAGTCAAGATTTATCTGCAACCAGTCCGAGTACCTCCTCTGTTTATAAACATTATTACAAATATTAAAAAGGAGACCTGCTCAATGCTTGCACTTGCCATCTTGACTTTTCTGATGCTGCTCTAGGCCTCACTTTTGGGCAGATTGATGTCCGGTCCCACCCAGCTGGGAAAGATCAATGTAGCTAGAGCTATAAGTAGTCATTAAGCATGATGCTACAAATGCCCACAACTTGTGGTTTGCTACTGGCAACTTTCCAGTTGAAAAACCAGTTTGGTTTTTGAAAGCAAGATCTGAAGATTGCAAATGTGATCACAGTGACTATCATAAATGCTCAGCATTGTCAATTTCTGAGTTGTGATCACATGATCACATGTCTCTTCGACAGCTGCAACTTCAAGGGCCAATCATAAATCTCCTTTTCAGTGCCATCATAACTTTGAATAGTTGCTGAATGAGTGCACTATCTGTACATAGATTTCAAGTAAGAGATCTTTAATGCCCATTTTGCATAAATACAGAATTTTGGCCACTACAGTAGGAATTTTCCAGCCATGTTTAGAGTGATGTGTTTAAGGGGAAGTCTCTTTCAATGATTTGAAATGTTTCTTCCCAGATTTCTTTTTATCAGGGCTAAGTTGTGGTTTATGAAGTAAACGGACTCACTTACTGTACCTTTTTCATTTGTTTCCAAGCCTCATCAAAATCTCTCTTAGCTGGAGTTCTGAGTTTAAACCAGGGTTTTTCAAACTGAGCAAGTTTAAGATATGAGCCGAGGTGGCGCAGTGGTTAAATGCAGCACTGCAGGCTACTTCAGCTGACTGCAGTTCTGCAGATCGGCTGTTCAAATCTCACCGGCTCAGGGTTGACTCAGCCTTCCATCCTTCCGAGGTGGGTAAAATGAGGACCCAGATTGTTGTTGGGGGCAATATGCTGACTCTGTAAACCGCTTAGAGAGGGCTGAAAGCCCTATGAAGCGGTATATAAGTCTAACTGTTATTGCTATTGTTATTGCTATTATGGACTTCAACTTCGAGATTTCTGGCTGTGGAATTCTGGGAATTGAGATCCATGTATCTTCAAGTTGCCAAGTTTGAAAAAATCCTAGTTTAAACCCTTTGGATAAAATGGCAGGTCCTGAGCTGTCATTTTATTCTCCTCCAAATCCACAATGGGATTGCCCTGTGAAGGAAGAATTATTGTTTTGCAATAACAATAATCCTGAACAACACATAGAAAACAAATCATTTCTTCTATACAGCAAAAACTGCTGTAAAACAGTTCCTTTTTTTCCTATTTATGACCAAAGCTATTTTAAAAATCATTCTTCAAATGTTAACTTTCAAACTTTTCTGCCAGTTCTAACATCTTTTATGTCTGACATACTTCATGTAAATGAAACTTTAAGGGGACTGGTTTGTTTCCAGTGAATCTGTTTCCTGAAGTTTTCCAGACATAATTTGCTTTTCTGTGTTTATTACAGATCTGTTTCTTTTTATAGAACTTAATAAGTAGAAAATATGCATGCATCACTCTGATTAAACGGTAATGAACATTTATAGGAAAGTTACATATTGGTCTTGGGAATTTTACAAAGTATCAGAAAAGAACTACCATATTTTTTGGAGTATAAGATGCAACTCCCCCCCCCTAAAAGAGCATGGAAATGTTGGTTCATCTTATACACCGAATACAGCCATTTTTGGCCTCCCAAAGCCCTGCCCCAGCATCCCATTTTTGCGAAAAATGTGTGAAAAACTGTCTGATTTTTTTGTTGAAATGGAGGCATTTTCCCTTCCTCCAGCCCCCAGAAGCACTCCAAAGGCTTCAGCAGGGCTGGGGGAAGGGGAAAATGTCCTTGTTTTTTCCAAAAACAAGGGTATTTTTGCCTTCCCCCAGCCCTGCTGAAGCCTGCAGAGTGCTCCTGGAGGCCAGGGAGGAGAAAAACTTTTTTTTCTTACTTACCTCTTCGAAATCTTGGTGCATTTTATGCATCAGTGTGTCTTATAGTCCAAAAAAATATGGTAAGTACTGTAAAAGATTGTTGATCATTAATACATAAGTTTTTTTTTAAAAAAAATCAGGTATTACAACTGAAAGGAAAATGAGGCTGGGGTAGAGACTGATACTATAGAATCAAAATGTTCTTCATGTTTCCAGTTATGGTGGAATGCTTTTTTGAAATGGGTTTCCCATCACCACCTAACAAGAAAAGTTGAAAATAAGCTTTGATGACATTAAAACTTTGTGACTTTAAAACAGAAAGCCTGGTCCAAATTATAAGCATGTGAGTAGACATAGAATTTAGAACATAAACATGGACAGAATTTAGGTTCTGATATTTCAGCAAACCCGTAAAATGTCTGTGATATCTATCAAAACTTCTTAATTGCTATTGTTGCATTTTTTAATATGAAAGATGGAAAAATGACAATGATGTGGATTTGCACTGAGGTTTTGTGTGTGTGTGTGTGTGTGTGTGTGTGTGAGAGAGAGAGAGAGAGAGAGAGAGAAAGAGAGATATGCAATGTGGTATATTAATCATTAAGCAGACTAAGCACAGACTTAGAGCATCAGGTCCTAGGGAACACCACAAAGCTGAGAAAGAAGAAGAAAAACAATGAAGATTTGTACAGTAGTTAGGGCACCAGTGAGCCTTAATCCTCCACTGCAGGTAGATGTGTGCTATGCATAGAATGATTCATACATGAAACAATTTACTAGTGAAGGTTTTAGATAGACTACCATTTCTGTGCTATACTCTAGCCTCATTCATTAGGCTAGGAAACCAGTTTGGGTGAAGCTTCAAGTGTTGTCTTCCACAAGAACATAACATTGGTAGAGAGATTCTTGGTTATTTACATGAGTCCAATAAGCTTGGTTTGATCTTTGTTAGATAGACCACTGATTTTCTGCTCATAATTGTCCTGGAATTATTGTCCTGAAAAGTTCTCTGCTTTGTCTTCATCTATGAATTCAGGAAACGTTGATCAGTATTGCTACTCAGCACAAGAACTTGATTGTGATTTTGAAAAAAAACCAACATATTTCCTTTTTCTCTATGCTTCTTTTCCCCGCATGCCTTTTCTTTTTTTCTTCAGAAGTCAGGCAGTATTCTTTTTTTTAATTGATATGAGTTGTTTTAGAAAATGACATTTGTCTGAAGTATGACAAAAAAATCTTCAAATAGCAACAACAACAAAAAAGACAAAAACGACAGAGGACAAGGCAGGAAAAAAGAACAAAACACAGGTATCTATTATAAAAAAGAAGAAGTGTATCAATTGGTTGCAACATGCTCTGGTGCTTCTCTTCCATTAACTCATATTAATTCAAATATCTTAACTCAAATGTTTACCATATTAGCATCATTATACCTCCAGTTTTAATTACCTATAGTTATTTAAACATCCTTCATTCTTAACTATGCCAAAGAATTAATCCATAACACATGCTGACATTTCATTTACTTACTTATAAAGTCCTCTATTTACATCAAATCCTCATATCCTATTTTAGCTGAACATCCATAATATTTAGTTATATCATATATCATAACATTTCCCAGTATTGATTAACATTTGATTGTATGTATTTTATTTAGTTTTTATAATAGTGATAATTATTGTAATTAATACTCTTTATGTATAATCCAAAAATGTTTTCTCATATCCAATTGTTATTTATCATATTGACTCCACATTATATACATTACTATCAATATCAATTATTATTCAGCTATATCTGTTACAAAGAGAGCAATTAGGTTAGCTAGATTTCAATTGTATTCTTCAATCTATCAGCCAATTCCACATTATATCCATTACCATCAATATCAATTATTATTCAGCTATATCTATTACAAATTAAAGTAATCAGATTTAGCTAGTTTTAAGTTATATTCTTGCATCTGTCAGCCTGTGTCCTTCCAACAGCAAAATATTCTCAATCCAATTGCCATTCGTTGAATAAATTTACCAAATGTTTTTATAAGCAAGTCCAGACAAAAGTATCTTCGCACCTTTTGGCTCTGAATGTCAGTGATGAAATAATAATGTTGTCCCGGGCTTGTAAAACTTTTCAAATTGACTTTAATTCTCCAGGGTGGGGTTTCCATTTCTCCTGCACTCTGTCTCTTTAAATGAATCTTCTTTATAGCTCCCCCCCTCCTTTCTTCCTCTGAGATAGACCAGTCGCCATTTCTCACATTTTCCATTTGTATTTCAGGAACATTCAAACATTCAACGATCTCAGTTTTTCCTTCATATTTTAAAATCAGATGATCCAATTTTCTTTCCAATCTCTGAAAAGAGTCAAAAAGCTCTCGACATGCGGAAAAAAGAATCTGGAATGAGGCTTCAGACGCCATGATGTGTCGCAGTTAGAAATTGCAAATAAAAACACGCTGGAAACTGTGCAATCTTATCTGATCGTAAACACAGCCAAGTAATAAAACTGTCAGATCGTGAAGGGCTAATTAGTAGAAAGTTGACTTTACGATCCACTTAAAAAGAGTCAGTGAGGAGGGCTGCCGAAGCGTTCCTTGAAGCATTTAAGAAATAAAGTAGCCACCAACCATAAATCCATTAAAAAAAAGACCAATTCGCCGCTAGATTCTTCTATTTTTTGGTTTCAATTAGCTTAAGCTTTTAATGCGGACAGTCTCTCTTGAGTAATAAAATCAGCTTACCAGATGACATCACTTCTGCCATTCTTAGGGGCAACCTGCAGTTTCAGTTAGCACGCAGCTAATCCAGAAAGGAATTGGCACGAGGAGTTAATACCCCCCCCCCCAGAGACTTTGCGGATGTCTCTGAGGTCATGGGTCTCTCCTCACCTTCACTGTCATCTCCGGGACAGCTAGGGTCCAAAGAACCCGTCCAAAAATCCTTCGGAATAGAGGAATTTCAGGAATAGCCTGAAACTCCGTCTTCTCACTGCTAAGCCCCGCCTTCTTCCCCTTTTTTTTGCCTTTTCTTTTTGATTTTTTCTTTTCCCACTGGTGTGGGCAGGTATTGTTCAAGATTATTACTTGTATTAATACTTTTAAATAATAATTACAATCAAATGAAAATGGATATATAATAATGCTTAAGTTAATATGAGTTATGTTTGTTGACCGTGGAGGATTTGTAATCGATTGATACATTTTCTACAGATGTAAAGAAAAAAAAATAAAAAATAAAAAATAAAAAAATCTTCAAATAGCAAACAAAGAAAAATATATGGTCCCCTTGCAACTTCCATATCATCTGCAAAATCTTTTCTTTCTTTCCCAAGGGGTATTTGTGTTTGGGGAGGCAGAAAATATTAGGCAGTTTCCAAGAAAGAAAGAAAAAAAGGAAGATTGCTTTCACAAGAGGAATCTTTTCACCTTTTTTTTTTTTGAATATAGAGGATTTTCCTACCATACTGTTAAAGTACATTGATTTATGGTTTTTTTTAAGTTTTAATTTTTGACTGGGAGAAAATCAACACAGTATATCAAGTGAGCAGACCATTCAATCACTTGGCAGAAAACCTGCATATTAAATCTTATTTTCACAGTCTCATTAAGAGCATAGGTTGTTGCTAACTCATATAAGAACCACTTTGATGGATTATATGTCATAACATCACTACTAACTCTTAAAAATCACATAGATAGACTTTTCCAGGATGGTCTGTCTGCAATCTTCAGGGCTTCCAAGATGCACACATTCATTTGGCTGCTTTCTTCTTTCCCTTCATATTTCCCAGCATTATTAACTTCTCAGGAATCATTAAGTTTAGGTCTTCACATAATGTGACCGAAACTTGATAATGTGAACTCAATCATGTGTACTTTGAGTGAAAAGTCTGGATTGATTTTTTTTTTATCATCCATTTGTTGGTTTTCCTGGTACCATAATATTAGGAGATGTGTTGATGCAGGAGTTAGAATGCAGTATTACAGATCAGTGACGTGCGGTGAGGTTTATTGCTGGTGAGGCAAAAGGAAAGAAAGAGGCTTTTGGCCACTCCGGCGGTTTGTCCAACTCCGACATGGAGTCGGACAAAGTGCCGGAGTGGCCAAAAGCCTGTTTCTTAAAAATGGGCACCGGGAGGGAGATTGAAAAGGGTTGGCCTTGGTGACATCACAATGTAAAGTAAAATCTCCCCTCCACATTTTCTTTCTTTTTTTTTTTTAAAGATTTTATTGGTAAAAAGAAAATACAACATCCATAACTTGTAACAAACAATACAACTACATTTCGAGATATTCCCATACTATCAAATCATTATAAACATCAAAGGTTAGGTATCTTTCCCTCCCTCTTTTCTTCCCTCCCCCCCTTACTTCCTTCTCCCCTGCCTTCCCTCCTTTCTTTTCTCCTTTCCTCCTTTCCTTCCCCCTTCTTTCTCTCCCTCGGTCCCTCCCTCCTTCTCACATACCTTTCCTCCTTCCCTGCCTCTTTCCCTCCTCCTTCCTTTTCTCTTAATCTCCCTCCTTTCCTCCCTCCTTCCTTCCTTCCTTTCAACTCTCCTTCTCCCTTTCTTTCCCTCCCTCTTTCCCTCTTTACTACCCTCTTCTCTTCCCTCCCTCCTTCCTTCCCCAGTTTTTTGTCTTTCTTCTCTCCTTCTTTCTTCCCACCTTCTTTCCCTTCTCTGCTTTCTCTTCCTCCTCTTTATCCTTCCCCCCTTCTTCTGCCTTTCCTATTCCTCTCCTTTCTCCTCTCCATCCTGACTTCCCTACTGTCCTCCCTCCCTCCCTTCTAACCTTTGTTACATTTGCATATTTTCCTCTGCTGAGGACAACCTGGTTCTCTTTCCCTTTCCTTGCTTGAAGAGGCAAGGATTATAAGTCCTCTCGCCTCATCTAAAATGAAGTTTGATCGCTAGTTTCATGCAGGTAATTATAGCGAATTTCCTATCAGCTTTTTAAAGTTTTCCCAACATTGTAGCGTAACAAAATTGCTCGACGATGGGTTCTCGCCCCTGATACATTTCTCCTTTCGTTTATCTCTCAGTTGTTGTATATTGTTCACTTGAGTTATTGGTTTAATCGTATTAGGTTAGTCAGCTATCTCTTTTTATGTCTAGGTCTTCACTGACTCATCAAGCCATTTGTATAGCTTCTCCCAGACTGTATAAAAGTCTGTGTCTTCTTTGTCATTAATTCGCATCGTCAGTCTGTTCATTTCTGCTAGTTCTAGAATTTTATTCATCACCATAGTGTTGGTGGGGGCATTTTCACCCTTCCAGCACTGTGCGTAAACAATCCTTGACGCTGTCAGAATATGGACTAGGAGGTATTGGTCAGATTTGCAAATTTTTTGATCTATTATCCCTAATAAGAAAGTTTCCGGCTTAAGACATAGTTTAGTTGATAAGATTCCATTCAGCCATCCTAGTATTTGCTTCCAATATGCTTTGGCTACCGGACACGTCCACCACATATGGTAGTACGTGCCCAGCACCGTTTTACATTTCCAGCATATGGCCGAAACTTTTGAAGACATTTTCGCCAGTCTTGTCGGTGGAAGATGCCAGCGATAGAACATTTTATCCTTCAAATGCTGCAATTCTGCAATATGTGGAAGACTCGAAATGGGGCATTTTTGTGAATGGCTTGAAAATGTGGAGGGAGATATTCCTTCCTCTCCCCGATCTGAAGGTCAGCACAAACTGAAAACAGGATAAGAGACAAAATCCCCCCTCCCCATTTTCAAGCAGTTTGCAAAAATGCCCCATTCTATGCTTTCAATCCTGCAATCCTGGATAATGTGAAGGATCGGAATGGGGCGTTTTTGCAAACCGTTTGAAAATGGGGAGGGGGGATTTTGTCTCTTATCCTGTTTTCAGTCTGTGCTGACCTTCAAAACAGGGTGAGAGGCAGGAATATGCTCCTCCACATTTCAAGCCGTTTGCAAAAACGCCCCATTTCGAGCTTTCAGTGTGAATATGCAGATGAGAAGCCACCTCTTATAGGCATGAAAATCCATACACTTGGGACATTGGAAGAAGCCCCGCGAGGAGACGCTGCTGCCGAAGTGCAGGAAATCTCCCCCCCCCACCTGCAGATCGTCCTTTCAAAGAGGAATTTCAGTGGTTCCCCAAAGAAAGTCAAAGACAAAAGGCTCTTTTTGCACCATCGAGGAAGCCAGTCAAACGACTCAAATCCCGAGTACCTCGCCGGTTCTTCTGACATCCCCCCCCCACAGCCTTCTGTTTAATAGCGATTCCTTTCCCCACGAACTAATTGTGAAGTGTACCAAGCGGATAATCAGCACACCTGTTTTTAAACCTGGGATGCCTTGTAAAGTTTAACACTCACTCATATGATACGCACACACACACACATCAGTTTTCACCCGCAAGTGGTTTAAAGTAAACAAGATATCACCAATAGCCACACACACACACACACACAATAAAAACAAATTACAATTACTTACATTACAAATAAATTGAATTCCTCCCCCCTGCCCCCTCCCTCTGACCCACATGCTTCAAAAATGCAAGATTTGGTCTAGCCAGGGCCAGGCAGGCTAGGCTAGTTGCTGCTAGAGTCACCACGTGGATGACTCTGCTTAAATGTTTTAAAATAGGCTCTAAACAAAGTGCCCTCTGCAGGAGGAGGCGGGAGAATCACGTGCCTCATTTGCATATAGAATTTTTTGCATTTTAACCCTTGGTTGACTCTTAAAAGGAGAAAAATTCCTTATGCAAAGGAGGCCCATAGTTCTCTAGCCTCCTCCTACTAACTGCCCTAAGGAGACTCAGAGTCACTGTGACTTAGAGTCTGGGAGCAACTACCTTGGCCTTTTTAATTATTTTAAAAATAGTTTCCTTTTTCTCAGGAGACTGGTGAGGCCCCGCCTCCCTTGCCTCTAGTGACTGCATGTCACTGTTACAGATTAACTTTGTTCATTGTCAGACTTTCGATCCTGACTGTCTCAAGATTGACTTTATCTTTTAGTAAAATGAGGACCCAAATTGTTGGGGTGATGTTGTAAACTGAGAGTGCTGTAAAATACTGTGGAGTGGTATATAATTCTAAGTACTATTGTTATTTTCAGAAGTCTTTATTTTCTTTATTAAATTTGTTTGCCGCAGCTTCTTCAAAGTTCAATTTTTATTTCTCTAGCCTATCACAGAAAAACTACTTACTGTGATTCTGAGCTTTCTATTATACTAGATATAGATAGTATGAAGATGCCATAGCATATGAATATCTTCCAGAAGGTCTTTACTACTGCTTTAGCAACTAGTCTACTAGTATATTTCGTGCCTGCTGAAATTGTATTATTCCTTTGCCAATTTACAGCCGGTCTATTTCACAATGTTCCATTCAAGACTGCCACTGTCTGTCCCGTTGACAAGTTTCTTAAGAGGATAAGATTTTCCTAGCAATTTCCCTAAGAATACTGATATGGTCAACATTAATGAAGGCATTTCTATGATTAAAAAATCACATTCTCATATCTTTTGATATTCTTTGACTTTCTTGATCACCCAGTTTGCATCAGTGGTAATATCTCTTGGTCCTCTGAAATTCCAAAACCAGCTTGAACATTTGGCATCTCCTTTTTATATAGCATGAAACTGTCTTGGACGTTCCTAAGCATTATTTTGCTAGCATGTGAAAATAAGGATATTGTATGACAATTTCCACACTCTCCAAAGTTTCATCGCTATAATTCTGGTATATAAATTGACCTCTTCTTGTTTATGGGCCACTATATTATTCTCTAAATTTGTTAGGTTAAACCTGACCAATAGGCTTGCCATATTTCTTTAGATATCTTCTACCTTTACAGGTTATTCAAAGTATTGAATACATTTTAAAATATCTTAGATGATATTTCATTTCTGCTATACAGAATTTCAGAATAGTTCTTCCATTTGAGAACCATTTGGTGGTTTAGTGTTAATGTACCAATCTAAAAACTGAGAGATTGAAAATTCTAGTTCCACCTTGAAAGATAGCTGTATGCCAGTCACTCTCTGAACTCTAGGAAGCAGACAATGGAAAATAAGTTCTGCAAAAACCTTGCCAAGAAAACTGCAGGGTCTAATCTAGGCAGTTTTCAGGATTCAAAACTGCCTCAAAGGCACTGCCAGGCACAAAAGATCAGGTCCACATATGAAGGTCCAATTACACTGTTTTGTTGGTATTCATGCCTGTGCAGAGGAATACTTCCAACTAACAGTTAGTACCTGCTTGGATTTAAATAAGAGTAAACCGAATTCAAGGGAGTTGGACTTAGTTCATTTGTGTCTATGTATGAATTCTAGGCTGAACCCTCTTTTAACTCTACCACCAGGTTCTGACAATTCTCCTATGGGCACACACTTTCCATTTTAGTTTGCTCTTCTTTGAATTAGTTACATCAGTTAATTCCCATCCTTTAGCATCTGGTGAGATGGGTAGCTATATAAATTATGTTGTATTGGAATCTCCTTTGTAGTTTTAAAATCTTATGGAGGACTTTTTTTTTGTATGTCCAGTCTATCTTTGATATTTCTATAGAAGATGTAAACTGTTGTAAACTCTTGCAACAACTTTCTGAAATTCTTTAAGTTCCTTTCTGAGATCTTTTTGTTCCTTGAATTTTGCTTCTTTTTTCTTCTTGGCAATATTCAGCATTTGTTCTGCTTATCTATTTGTTTCACCCTGTTTCTTGATCTTTAGCAGTTTCTTTTCAAACACTTAATCACTTATTTGATTTTATACCACAGTGCCTCTTGTTCCGTCTCAGAAACTTGGATGACCATCCTATTAAAGGGCTATATGCAAAGTTCAATTGAGATTATTCAGTCACTGGGGGCATAGTAGCCAGGCAATAACTTTACTGTACTCTTCTTGTCTATGAAAGCATCACCCAGTCTTTCTTTGCTTTGCTTGTCTTGAGTAGTAAACAGAATGTGGTTCCGAAAGTGTCCAACTCTAGCATATCTTAATTTGCTGATACATAGTTGATAATGCCATCTTTTACCGCGTTGAGCTTTGCCGTGTTTATGCTTCTTATATTCCATGTTCACTTCCCCTGTAATTCAATCTCTACAGCTTTGATATTTCTTTTCCTGCACGGGGACATCAGCAACTAAACATACCCAAGACTTTAAATTATATACCAACAACATAATAAACTATGTTAGTTCTCCCCCCAAAAATCCTCAGCTCTTCCTCAGTAGCATATTGAGTGCCATCTGTCATCCTTCAGGGTATACCAAATCAGGAAATAGACACCACAGGAAGACAAGGGCTCTACTTTAATGAGATAGGCCATAATAACAGGACTTAAGGAATATGTCAGGACTTAAGGAATACTTCTTTGTTTGTTTTCCTCAAGGTCATCCTACAACATCTGACCTAAGGAGCCCATACTGTATTAACATTGGCTTTATATTGTATATCCTTGTGGATTATTTTATTTTTTTTTGTAAAATACAGGAACAGCTTAACACTGATGTCTCTGTAATTGTTACTAAAGAGATCATTTCTCTCCAGCATATTATTTTATTACTGCTGCTCAGTACAGGTCCTGAGTTTTATGCCTTGGAAACCAGTGTTGTAAGCTTGTGTTCTTGGCATTGATTGCTAGCATTGATTGCTCAATCCACTCAGGAGCATACAACCTTGCCATAATGAAGTTGCACAGCAGACTTGAGGGGGGGATAAAGAACATTATTTGTTATATTTATACCCTGCCTTTTTAAATAACTCAAGGTAGTGTGCACAGTGCCCCCTTTCTCATATTTTCTCTACAGCAATAACCATGTGAGGTGGACTAGATTCAGGTTGAGTGAATAGCCCAAGATTACCCATGAACTTCCATGCTTTACATTTCACAAATTAGATATCCTGGAATTTAAAATAAAGGTTTACTTGATAGCCCATTAGATATCCTTTGTCTTTGATTAAACTTAATGTATACCAGTTCCTGTCATTGTGATTATACATATCTCTGCACTGAATGCAGAGCACTGCACTGAATGTTAGGAAAAAATATGGCCTTTTGTATTTTTCCAACCTATTTATAATGAGTGAAAGGTTACTTTTCATGTCTTCCTTGTTGTTCTTATTCAAACTAATATAAAATAATCATTAATCCCAATCTTGCAATGATAGAAAAGGCAGGAACATCATTTATTTTTCAGTGCCATTCCTTTAGAATTGCATGGAGTGATACTAAAACCCTTTCACAACGAAGAAAATAGAGATTAAGAGAGAAGTGTGATTGAATTTTCTCAACTACTTTAAAGCTGCACAAGCTATTTAAAGCTGCCATCTGCAATCCATAAACAAAAATATATCATGTTCAATTGGATTCTCTAACAAAAAACAAACAGGAAATGAAAAAGCAAATTGATCCTTATAAAAGATCCAACAACACCAATCTCCTTAATCATTGCATCTTATTCTTTATAGAATTGTTTTAGTGAGAAGAATGGGCTTTTCCTTTTGTGTGGAATACTGTTATTACAGTATCTGCTGAATTATTGTTTTCCACACTTGGAAATGCATCAGGGGGCTTGGGCTGGGGCAGAGGTATAACTGAAAGGTATAACCTACTCCAAGATGAAAGGAACGTGTTGCAAATGAACTGTGATAAATATTTGCCACCTGCCTGGAGAAAGCTTTGATATTTTTCTCTACTCACAATTTTGCTGCACGATATACTGTATTTCAAGTGCACTGATGATGTTACCTTGTTTGTAATAAAATGTCTACCAGAATACGAATAAGCTCAGGATTTTTTTCCCAGGCTTTATCATTATAAATATAAACTGAGGTTCAGTTTTAGAATGAATATGTACTTCCTTGTTTCAGTGATAATCATGAAAACTGGATTGGGAAAGGATAGTGCTGCTAGAGTTTTTATGAACTATCATCTCCCGCCCTCCCCCCCCCCCTCTCTGTCTGAATGCAGTTTGATTATGAAGTGGCTGTGGTTATGTCAGGAGAAACCTAAGTGCAGAGAAAATGAATTATTTAAATACACATGTTGTATAGGAGGAATGAATGGTTGAAACGTGAATATGGAATGAATGCAAAATTAAGTGACCAATACAAAGTATATTGTGATGATTCGGTTATATAAAGAGAATGAATGAGAATCTGCAAAACTGCCCAATTAATATATGAAAAAGGGGGAAAGTCCAAAAACTTGTGGCTGGATGGATTTGATGAGATTCTCAAAGAGAGGTGAGAAGTTTACAGAATAAAAAGCAGTGTAATGGATGTCAGGCAAGCAACATTAGAAAAGTATAAAGAGGTATGGTTTGTATTGTTGATGTCAACTGCATTTAACTCTTATATCCTTTTCTCCAATTGTTTTTTTATTCTGTTTTATTTCTTTTCTGCACTTTGTACAGTTCTGATCACCATTAAAGGAATAACATAATTGGTTGATATGCATATACATACATATCTGTATCTATGTATTTAAAATCCATCCTAACATATATTAATTCAAGATAAACATTTAAATCAAACTAATTACAACTCTAAATAGCATTCTGTTGCTCAATCATATATTAATAAGTTGTCTTCTACAGATTCATGCACCTTTTTCTTATTTTTTCTTTATCACTGATTTATTCCATTTATAATGATTCTTTTAAAAGGGGGAAAACCTTATTTATTTTGGGGGAGAATAAAGAGCACATTCCTGAAGAAACTCAGAATTTGGTTTGACAGTTATGATTTTTTTTTTTTTTGGCAATCAATTGAGGATGAAGCATTTTGGAAGAGTTGGTCTTTGGAAAGAAATATGAATTAAATCCATGCCAATGCTTAGCGGGCATTTCCAATAGATTTAATTCGATATGTAAGAACCAAGAAAGGAGCTGCAATGACATAGAGAAGAAAATGCCAGGTTCCCAGCCAAAATGACTATATGACAACCAAATTATCACTGCTGCAAGAACATTACAAAGTCATCCTGATACTTCTGGTGCTGGCAAATGGACAGTTCGCCACATAGCGGCCATTTATTTCCCTGGAATAAATAGAAATACTGGTGCTGCTTAGCTAAAGGCATTTAATGGAGATGTCTCCTCTTCTAGGGGCCTCCTGATAATTGCTGTAAAATATTTAAGAACCATTTGAGGAAATATAATTTCTTTTTATGATTAAACCACTTACTACCCATTTTAAGGGGATTCCAATTTCATTACCATTGTTAACAATTACACATCCTCCAGCAATTTCATCAGTAACTGTCTCTAAGGCTATAGTTTTGTTACTACTTTTCACGTAGTCAGATCAAACCTGGTATCCATTTATTAATATCAGGAAAAGGACTTTCTTTCCAGTTATAAAGAATTAGCTGCCTTGTCTTACCCCAGATTCAATTGAGCCAAAGCCAGTGGTGGGATTCAAACAATTTAACAACTGGTTCTCTGCCCTAATGACCAGTTGGATAGGTGGGGCTCGGTGGTCATATGACTGGGTGGGTGTAGCCAACTCAACGTCAGTCACATCGATGGGCACTTCACCTTAACTGTTACAATGTAATAAGGGTTAACCAGAGAGGCAGTTTCTGTAAGCAGGGCAATAAATATTAGGCTAGAAACAACAGCAGAATGTTTCCTTCCTGCTTTCCTTACAGGATTAGCCCTGTAAAGTAGAAAAAAACAAAATGAGATTTCTTCCAACAACCAATTCTCCGAACTGCTTAGAAAGTTAACAACCAGTTCTCCAGAATAGGTGTGAGCTGGCTGAATCCCACCACTGACCAAACCTCTTCATTAGATGATAAATTATATATTTTAGGAATATGACTGAGAATCACATTAAAATGCGCAAGTATAGGTAGTCCTTAACTTACAACAGTCTATTTAGTAACCATTCTAAGGCACTGGAAAAAGTGATTTATGACCATTTTTCACACTTATGAGTGCTGTAGCATCTCATTGGTCATGTGATCAAAATTCAGATGCTTGGCAACTGACTCGTACTCATAACAATTACAGTGTCCCACCAGAGTCATGTGATCACTTTTTCTGATTTTCTGACAAGCAAAGTCAATGGGGAAGCTAGATTCACTTAACAACCGTGCTACAAAATCAACTGCAGTGATCCACTTAACAACTATGGCAAGAAAGATCATAAAGTGGGGCAAAATGTACTTAACAAACTTCAATTTAGCAACAACAATTTTGGGCTTAATTGTGATCGAGGACTACCCATACAATATTTCTTCCCCAAATTCTCTTAACTTGGTGGAAGAACCAAGCTTGGGGAGAAAAGAGCTGGTAGCATGATCTTCTAGATAGGTTTTGACTAGACGAAGTTTGCAAATCAATAATCCTGATCTGCATTTTCCTAATAAAGAATATTCCCAATGAATTCATTCATCCCTCAAGTCATTATTTAAAGAAAGGCAATGCTTCAGGATGGCTAATATTTTGCTATGGAAAAGCAATGATGTTGGGCAGCATTTCTGGAAGGTGCATAATCTGGTTCATCCCTCTGTCAGCTAACCTGCTCAATATCATTAGTTTCCCATTACCAGACACATCTAAACCACAATGATCTATTTCAGCGTTGTTAATTGCCAGGTTAGTGTATGAAGAATTGCAGCCTTAAATACTGAAAAAGGGAGAGAAAAAATTTAGGTGAATCTGAATAATCCCAGTATATTAAGTCTTGAAAGTGTTTCACTTTTGATACATAAAAAAAAATGCACCACCAATTTGTAGAGAAATATTGTATAAAATTACTGACAGCAAGAGGGCCAAGAATCATTAACAATCTGGTGCTTATTTCTGAACAGGTGTACATTTTCATTATCAAAGCCAACGGGCAGCATCGCTGCCAGTTTCAGAGAAGCGAAATGTTTGAGAGCTTGAGCCAGTGAATCCGTTTCTGCTTTTTAAGCCAAACAATTTAAACCAATCAAGAAAAGTCTATAATTCTGTTGAAAATATTGTGGGCAAGGCAGGTTGCCAGTACTTTCCCATGCATACATTATTTTTAAAAAAAATTCCAATAAGGATACGGCAGACTGGTTTATCTTTAAAATATAAATTATACTTTATATAAAATATATTGATGCTTAAAATATAAATTAATTTCTAAATAAATGTTAAAAGGAGCAGTAAATTGGATAATGGGGTGGGAGGCACTGTTTTGCAGTGGTTCTCCTCCTACCTCTTGGACAGGTCGCAATCGGTGTTGATTGGGGGGCAGAGATCGACCCCTAGGCCCCTAACATATGGGGTGCCGCAGGGGTCGGTCTTGTCCCCCCTACTATTTAACATCTACATGAAACCGCTGGGCGAGATCATTCGGAGGCACGGGATAAGATACCACCAATACGCGGATGATACGCAGTTGTATTTGTCCGCCCCGTGCCAACTCAATGAAGCGGTGGACGTGATGAACCGGGGTCTTGAAGCCGTTAGGGACTGGATGAGGACTAACAAGCTTGTACTCAACCTGGAGAAGACCGAGTGGCTGTTGTGTTTCCCTCCCAATAATTTGGCTAGTGTTCCATCACTCAGGCTGGGGGGCCAAATATTATACCCCTCAGACAGGGTTCGCAACTTGGGAGTCCTCCTGGACCCACAGCTGACCTTCGATCACCACCTGTCGGCTGTGACCATGGGGGCATTTGCCCAGGTTCGCCTGGTGCGCCAGTTGCGACCCTACCTGAACCGGGAGGCTCTCACAACAGTCACTCGTGCCCTTGTGACCTCTAGGCTGGAATACTGCAATGTGCTCTACATGGGGCTGCCCTTGAAGAGCATCCGGCGACTTCAGCTAGTCCAGAATGCGGCCGCGTGAGTGATTGTGGGTGCTCCTCGGTTCGCCCACATAACACCTATCCTCCGCGAGCTGCGCTGGCTACCTGTTGATCTCCGGATGCGCTTCAAGGTGCTACTTACCACCCATAAAGCCCTTCATGGTAGTGGATCTGGGTACTTGAGAGACCACCTCCTGCCAATTACCTCCTCACGACCGATTAGATCACACAGATTAGGCCTCCTCCGAGTTCCATCTGCCAGCCAGTGCCGACTGGCAACTACGTGGAGGAGAGCCTTTTCAGTAGTAGCTCTGACCCTTTGGAACGACCTCCCCGTGGAGATTCGTACCCTCACCACCCTCCAGACCTTCCGCACAGCCCTTAAGATCTGGCTATCCCGCCAGGCCTGGGGTTAAAGATTAGGATCTGTCCCCACCCGAATGATGAATGAATGTTGCTTCTATTTTTTAATTATGTATTTTCTGTATATGTCATTACGTGTATCCCCTCCCTATAGGTTGTAAGCCGCCCTGAGTCCCCTCAGGGAAAAGGGCGGCCTATAAATAAAAGCAATCAATCAATCAATCAATCAATAATATTGTGTATTTGCACCCTTGTGTAACCTCTAAGAAGATGCAAATCTGAGTCATCTGATCTAATTGTAATGTTTCCCACTTCTTACCTTAACTTCTGTTGGAGTAAAATGACAGAAGGCCATCATTTTGTATTGTAACAAAGAAGCCTATGTGGATAAATTTGTGAAGGAAATAGGAATGAAGCTCCTCTCAAGGGATATTTGAGTAACCAGGTTACCAGGCTAACCTCATCATAAAAAGCAATCGAATTTGCCATGGAGGAAATTGCTTTCAGTATTGAAGCTTGACCATAATATATTTAAAAAATCTATTTTCAAAATGAGTTTGGTCTTTTATTTTTCCTTTGGAATCAATGCACTTTCCTTACTCCTTAATATTTCATAACACATCTCAAAGGGTCAAGAAACAATACACACTGCTGCTTTATAAGAAAGCTTTCTTGATGCAGTTTTCTTGGCAAGAATTTGGAAGTAGTTTGCCATTGTAGCTGCATAACCTCTGTTGAGTTGCCAAGCTTACAAAGCAAGGATGGCATATATGTAAATAATCATCCCATGTCTCTGCTACAATTTATTAATTCTATCCAGCTGCTGAGCGGTATACAAACATTATTTATAATTAGCTCTGCACCCTGAGTGACTACTGATAATATATATTTAATACGCTAACAAGAGATGAACTGTTGGTTTACTTGTAGGTATGATCTCCTGTCCTGTCTGTCACCGTTTAGAACTTTTAGCTGAGCACATACAGCATAACATTTCCACTGTCACAATTGAGCAACGTAAAGCAGATTCAACTCTGCAGATCATCATCTTCATTTAATGACCCCATAGTCTCTTGCGGGATGGAGTCTGGGCAATGAATGGACCCAGCAGAGTGTGTTAATGGCCGGATGCCCTTCCTGTCACCAATGTGGAGTTTGTTCAGCAGGTATATTCTCAGTGCGCCCAGAGAGAGAAATATCTGCCTCTACCTGGGGTTGAATTCACAGCCTCCTGATTGTGAGGTGAGAGCTTCACCTCTAGGCCACTGCACCACTCCTAGATTCAACTCTGCAGATGTGGTGGTCAAAATGGCACATTTCCATTGAAAAATTGAAAAAGAAAGATTTGCTATCATTGTAGAAAAACAATTCTAGTATAATATTTCAATAGGACCTAATTCAAACAGGGAACCCAAATATGCATTTATGTTTACCATAGTTGCTTGAACTCAAAAATATTAATTTCAAAATAAGCATTGTTAGGATTAGACTGCAGATGCCAAGTCAACTAAGAAAAATCACGCAATTAATGCTTTCACAGCCAGCACAATGGTCTGAGTTTGTGCTGAAACATCAGTAACACTGAACATATCCTAACAAACAAGAAGAAACACAAGCTGTCATATTTGTCTTACCATTCTCCAATTCCTGTAGAATGTGTTATTTCAATCAGCAATTGCTGAACTTTTCTCAAAGAAGTTTCAGCAATTGCTGCATTGTTCCCTAGTGATTAACAGCCATCTGATGACTGCTTTGCTAGGGCCAGCATTTTTAAAATCACACTCGCTTTGAGATATACAAGACTGTTATAAAACAGCAAACTTTATAATACTGTATAGTTTCAGAGATATTGTCAATACATGAAATAAGATGGAATGGCTTGCTTTACGAACACAATGCACCTGAATGAACTTTAAAGCAATCCAATCATTTCTACCCACCCCATAAATGGGTGTAGTCCAGAGTGGGTGTAGTCCAGTTCCCCTCTAAATGTTGTCATCTTGAGGAGTCCAGGAAGTATGCTTTCTCTGTCACTGGCATGGTACGGGAAATTACTTTGAGAGACAGGAGGAATAGTTGCATGCTAGACAACCATCATGCAAAATAGAAATAGCAATAGCAATAGCAGTTAAACTTATATACCGCTTCATAGGCCTTTCAGCCCTCTCTAAGCGGTTTACAGAGTCAGCATATTGCCCCCAACAACAATCCAGGTCCACATTTTACCCACCTCGGAAGGATGGAAGGCTGAGTCAACCCTGAGCCAGTGAGATTTGAACAGCCGAGCTGCTGAACTGCAGTCAGCTGAAGAAGCCTACAGTGATGCATTTAACCACTGTGCCACCTTGGCTGTATCTCAGTCCATAGAAGGAAAAGGGTTGTGGGAAGGATCTTAGAAGGGTTGTTCCCTACTTTTCAGGAAAGTAAAAGTAAAAGAAGTGAGACACACTTTCAGACTTTCCTGATACTGCTACACTAATTTTATAGTAAAGGTAGTATTATACTGGTTTATGCTTCTTGTCGAGACCAGAGGTCTCCAACCTTGGCAACTTTAAGACTTGTGGACTTCAACTCCCAGAGTTCCTCAGAAGTCCATAAGTCTGGCAAGGTTGGAGACCCCTGGTCTAGATAACCTCGAAGAATTGAAAGTTGCAGCAGCCCCCACCCTCTGCGAGCTGCATATTCCCCATAAACAGTGCACCCTCTCTCCCAGAAAGCTCTTAAAATCTGCCTTTGGTCCCAGACCTGAGATTAATGTCTTATTGTGTTTGGGAGGTTTTGTTTGATTTGTGTGGTTTTTTTAAAAAATGTTTTAGTTTGGGCTGTCTGCGTGGCTTTATCCTTACTGTTTTCATGAATTTTTGGTTTCATATGCCACCCAGAGTCCACTGGAGTTGGGCATTATTATTATTTATTATCAATGAATGATAAATTAAGAAAAAGCAAACACCAAAGGAAGGTCCCACTGACTTCTTTTTGATTAAAAAGGCCATGTCATTTGGGCCTGATGGATTAAGGTTATATCTTGCAAACCATACCTGTTTAGTTTTGGATTGGAAATATGATCCACGAGCTAGCACATTTTCTTTCTGTGTGCATGTGTATGACTAGAATTCCTTTAGGAACAGCTGTACTTGAGTGAGGCTGTAGTAGATACTTAAAGAAATCTGAAAAATGGTAGAACTGGAAGTAATATGCAGAAAAAACAAAAGCAACCCCTATGTAAAATGCATAATAAATTGCTTTAAAAAAAAAGAAAGAAAGAAATGGATTTAGAGGAGAGGTAAGCAATCTGATGGCCTATAGAAGTTTTGGGTATCATATTCCCAAATCCATTTCACTGGCCATGGTGAGACTAATAGCTCACCTAGCTCTGATGTAACTCAGTAACTAAGGACAATAGAAAAAGAGGAAACAAGACATTATAGTCATAGAAAGCAGGAATATGCATCATTATAGGCTGCTATTGTCATTGTAAACTTTGAAACAGCTATTCAAGTATGTCTGCAAATTGAAAGCTATTTTCAACCCTATTTGTAGTTCATAGTTGTGCATATGGATAGACTATAATAGCTTGGGGAGAGGTATCCTTGACTTCTTTTCAATCTTTGAACAAAGAAGTTTCAATTGTCAGAAGTCAAGTGAGTTATTCTAACATCTTTTCCTTTTCAAGTATATCAGGGAAATATTGAAGATACATATGAGCAAGTGCACACTTGACTTTAGGTTTCAGAGTGAATATGGCTATAGTGCTAAAAATCTGAAATAGTCTACCAACTATTTATTGTAACAATAAAACAAATGTTGGAAATCCATTCAACACTCTTGAAAAACACCAATTCTGTCATAAAACCTCAAAGCAATAATCCTCTGAACTTACCCTATATTGGTATTTTATGATTAGGACAACCCTGGGACTGAAAACATAATCCTTCAATTGAACTATACAGAATTTAAAAAATATTGTAGCAACAGAAACAAAAAGAGAGTATATAGGAAAGAAACATCTTTTGAAAGCAACATCATTGTAAAGGTAAGATAAAGATTTCCCCTATCCAGTCGTATCAAACTCTAGGGGGTGTTGCTCATCTCCGTTTCCTAGCCGTGGGGGCCAGCATTGTCTGAAGATGCTTCTGGCCAGCATGACTATATGCTGAGGCACATGAAATGCTTTACCTTCCCACCAAAATGATATTTATTTATCTTGTTGCATTTGTCTGTTTTTGAACAGGTTGGCAAATGAGGATAAAATGGGAAGGATAAAGTCCCTTAATTACTGTTTTTGAACCTTAGTAATTTTGCCCAATCTGGTGCTATAAATATGTTGAAATTTATCTTTTCCATTCTATATGGACAGAATGGACAGAAAGGGATGCAATGGCTCAGTGGCTAAGACACCAAGCTTGTCAATCAGAAAGGTCAGCAGTTCAGTGGTTCAAATCCCTAGCACTGTGTAATAGAGTGAGCTCCCGTTACTTGTCCCAGCTTCTGCCAACCTAGCAGTTCAGCAGCATATAAAAATGCAAATAGAAAAATAGGGACCACTTTGGTGGGAAGGTAACAGCGTTCTATATGTCTTCGGCATTTAGTCATGCTGGCCACATGACCACAGAGATGTCTTTGGATAGTGCTGGCTCTTTGGCTTTGAAACAGAGATGAGTACTTCCCCCTAGAGTTGGGAACAAGTAACACATATGTGTGAGGGGAACCTTTACATTTACCTTACTGTGCATCAAGATATTTGGCAAACCATTGTCTGAAGCATTAATTGATATTTTCCATGGCTGCAGTTCTGTTCTCATAAAAGTCTGCCTTCCTAGTCTTTCTTCTTATATAAGCAAAGTTGACAGGTATTATGAGACTTAATAAATAAACTATAAATAAGCTCATTTATAAAATATAGACTTAATAAATAGGTGAAATGCTCTTACTATCAAAGTAGCTACCCAAGCAGGATTCTATGTACTTCTCAGCCATGCTGCTATGGGATGACTCTAAGGAATCACATCCTTCCCCTTTGTACTCTTTCTTTTCCTTTCTTTCTTTTTTTTCTGTATTCTCTCCTATTCTTCTTCATTGTTTCTTCCTTCTTGAATTCTGTTCTCCCTTTGCCAAGCCAACAGCTGGCCTGTGTTCAGTAATCAGTGAACCCATCCAATATCTGACCTTGGTTCTTCCGTTCGTTGTTCTCTTGTGCCCTTTCATTCATCAGTCAAGGGCTAGAATGCTGACATGGCAACCCTAATTTTGCTTAGCACAATCCTTACCTGGCCTTTTTACTGAGGTATTTTTCTTCACAAGCAGGCAATATGGGCCACTCTTTCCACTTCTTCTGGAATCACAGTTGCAAACTTGTTCCAGATAACCCTACAAGACACTGCTCAGGAATCTTCATTTAACCTGTACAAGTGACTCGGAAGTGAGGTGTGCCATTATGTGGTGATTCTCCTTTCCTTGCAGCCAGTTTCACTCACTGTTAATACTGGGAGAGAGAAAGCCCAAGCAGCCCTTCACTTCTGGAGTCCTTCAGAGCGCTATGCTGCTCTTTCGCCTTTTGTTTAATACCTCATGAACATGGTTGGCTATCAGTTTAGGGTCAGTATCATCAATTTGTCTTGAAAACTTATCTCAGTGTCTGCCTGTTGTGTGAATCTGAATAAGAAGAACAGAGTAAGACTTAGAAGACTGAGTGGTTGTGGATGGTTGGGGCTTCTGTGTTTGGTGATTTTCTGATTTTAATCCTGAATGGGGTTGCACTTCCTTGTTCAAGACTGGTGTGCAATCTGGTGATTATCTTGGACTCATATTATTTACCCAAAGAGCAGGTGGTACAGTAATGTTATTCTCTTATCTTCACTACCAGTTTGGTAGCAGCAGTGTGCATGTCTGGTCATGCGCAGAACCTTCTGGGCGTGCGCAGAAGGTCCGTGATGAAGGCTTTTTAATTACAGTGTCACCATGGTTAAATATTCCTAAGTGGAGTAACATTTTGTCTAATTCTAATGTTATGTCTCTTTTAGATCATTTATTAGCGTAGGTGGCTTGATTTTTGGTACACTCTATATATCTGTCCAGTGCCCAGAGCAGAACATCATAGTTCATGGTTAGGCAACTATGGACCCTTTATCTCCTGCAGATTTCAACACTGATTTGGCTGGCTCAGAAACTCAGGGAGTTAAAGTTCATAGGTCATAAAGGCACCATAGTTGCCCATTCCTGGCATAGTTCAATTTGTGGTAGCAGAAACTGGCCATCAGATGTTGCTCCCTTATTCTTGGTTCAGTCCTAACATCATAGTTTCATATTATCCTTACTCTTTGGATTTAATGCGACTCTAAACTGAAGCTAAATTAGAGATGTTGAATCTTGTTGAATGAATCTTACAATAATTTACCAATGTAGTTTGCTGGAAGTACGCTATGGTTGACTGGAGGGAGCAGGAAGGGAGGAAAGGAGTTCTAATGCATTTTCTCTCTTTCTTTTCACCATTGTAAGTCATAATAATGGTTTAGGTCAATCAGTAGGAGTCTCACTATATATTATACCAATCATGTTAAAAAAATACTATTCCTCCTTCTCCCAGGAAATTATACCATTTATGCTTGTTCTAACAGTGTGAGCGTGTTAATCATAAGGAACAGTAATTTCCAAAGGAACTGAAAAAAAAGAAAAGAAAAGAAAAGGTGTGCACTTTTTATCCCATAAAGCATTTCTAGATGAGAAGCATTAGAAGCTAATTCACTGAGAGGCTATAAAGTAAAAGATTTTTTACAAATGGCCTTTTATGGCCACATGAAAAGACAGAGACAGATTTGCTGAAGTTATGTGACAACCACTCATCTTCAGATTCCGAGGTAAACAATATTCTAATTATAGGAAATAGCTGGGCAGAAAATGAGATTAAGAAAAAAAATACATTTTGAAGCATTTTTATTTTTAGAAGTGGGGATATAGCTGGCTCAAATTCAATAACAGTAATTATGATACGTGAATTGGCACTTAAGAAAGTAGCAAAGATTGGTCAGACTGCACTAGCAGTAACCCTGGTGATCCCACACCATCCTTCAAAACAATAGGGTAAAAGCTTTATGTGAAAAAGTTTTAACCATTGACGCCCATTCTTACTTCCATATTTATGGCATGGAAAGTATGACCTGAAGTATTCACTTAATGTAGGTAAAAGTACCATAATAAATACTTTTCAATGGTTTTCCAGTTTCAGAACTTAATTTGATGGACTGTGTTTTCTTCCTCTCTCTTTCATATGGGTCTACAGGGGTAGTAACCCAGTTTGAATCTGTCATGTGGTCTCAAATCTCATGGAAAGTAATTGTGATGGTAGTCAAGACTTATGAACAACTTAGAGGTGCTCTTGACTCAAAACTTCAAAAGAGAAGAAGGCAGCAGTAATCAGGACGGACTTTTTACAGTTACATCTCATGCATCAGTTTTGTCCTCTCCTCAACTGGAAGATCATGTAGACACAGTCACCCTGGTCTGGTCTAGTCAGTAATGGACTACTGCAATGCACTCTACATGGGGCTGTCCTTGAAGACCATCTGAAAGCTACAACTGGTTGAAAATGCAGCAGTGTGAGCAATAATGGATATCTACCATTGTCCTCAGGTATAATTGCTGCTAAGCAGGCATGCTATGCCAGTTGGTTTTCAAGTGAAATGCAATGTGCAGGTTGGTACTTTTAAAATAATTCATTGTAGAAAGTCTGGCTATCAGGATGACCCCTCTCTCGCCCCTCTCCCATTGTTTCTGCCTACCTGGTATATTTAGGAGTCAGATTGCTCAAGGTCCCTTCTATTAAATATTATTAACTTGTGGAACTGGGAGTGTGTGCCTTCTCTCTAATGGCCCCTATTCTCTGAAACTGCATCCTCCAAAGTTATGGGTGGCAGCCGATTTCCTGGGTTCCTAAAAGTCCTAAAATAGCTTTGGTTCCAGTCTTGAGGTTAATATGCTTGTTGTGTGTGGTTTTTATTGGTGGTTTTTACTCCAGTCTACCTTGTTTTGCTTATGTTTTTAATTATTTCATCTTGTGTTGGACTTTCTGAACTTCTCAGAGTCTGTTGGAATATATAGTTCTACTTAGTTCAAGAGCCGAGGTGGCGCAGTGGTTAAATGCAGCACTGCAGGCTACTGCTAGATCAGCAGTTCAGTGGTTCAAATCTCACCGGCTCAGGGTTGACTCAGCCTTCCATCCTTCCGAGGTGGGTAAAATGAGGACCCGGATTGTTGGGGGCAATATGCTGACTCTCTGTAAACCACTTAGAGAGGGCTGAAAGCCCTATGAAGCGGTATATAAGTCTACTGCTATTGCTATTGCTATTGCTATTGAGACAAATAAAATAATTGTAAATAATTTAAATAATGATTGAATTGTGCAAATAATGATTGAATTGAGTTTTCTAATCCATTTTGGAAATTGCTTGTTAACTGTTAGCTATTAGAAGCTTTTGGATCCACGTGGTTTACAGCACTGAGTGAGTTTCTTTCAATCCTTAGTGGAGGAGGTTTTAAATACAAATCTAAGGACTTTTTGGGAGGAATAAACAGAAAAGGGTGATTAAAACTTTGATTTTAGAAAGTTACAAACAGACTACAGGTCCAAATAAAAAGAGAATTACTCTAAAGCTATTCAACTGGTATGTATTCAGTGTCCCCATATCTCTGTTATTATGGAAAATAGTTTATTGACTAAAGTGAGGATATCTGTGAAGATAAGGATCTGGAAATGGACATTTTTTCAATCTATGTTATTTTAATTTTTTTTTTACAAGAAAGTATACATTCCTTATAGAGTAAATATTTTTCCATTCTAAATGCGCTAATATACAATAAATCCTAAAAACACAGAGATAGTTACCCTTCTTCTTTGACAGCAAAGGTTTCACTGTTGCATTTTGGTACTTTATTTCTCTTTTTTGTTGAATTTGCCATTTCATGCACATTAACCATAGTGGCTGGCTAGCTTTTCCCTGAAAAAAAAAAGATTAATTTAGGAGTTCTTTAGACTTTTCATCTCATTTGAATGAACAACAGAGGGTAGTGCCTCAAGCAATGGAAGAGATGTAGGAGAAATACCCATAGTCTCAATGCCAACTGAGAAAAGGATAGCTTTGGTTCCAATTTAGGAATCCAATATATGCATGTAAAGAAGTGGGAATAGAATACAAGACATCGCTGATGTCTTTTGAAATGCTTCTAGAAAGAGAGTAAATAGAAGCACCACTATAAAAGATAGGATCTACATCTTGTTTCTTCAAGAGAATATTGTTATTTGATTTAGTTTCATTTTCCTCACCATATAATAGTTCTTTTACGAGTGAAAAGTTTGGAAGTTAGGAAGTTTTGAAGTTTATTAGCATTTGTATGCCGCCCACTCCCAGGGGACTCTGGGCGGCTTACAGACAACAAGGGAATATAAAAAATTAAAAATAGAGATACAATTATTTAAAATTACACAACATACATACCACTTAAAATGGGGCTGGATGCTGATCAACAGCCCCAGGCCTGCCGGAATAGCCAGGTCTTAGTAGCTTTACGGAAGGCTGGAAGAGTAGTGAGGGTCCGGATCTCTATGGGGAGATCATTCCATAGGGCCGGGGCAGCAACAGAGAAGGCCCTTCCCCGGGGCGGCAGTCGCCAGCTGACATTGACCCGCCGATGGCACCCAGAGGAGGCCCAATCTGTGTGATCTTATTGGTCGTTGGGAGGTAAATGGCAGGAGGCGGTCTCTCAGGTAATCAGGTCCTAAACCATGTAGGGCTTTAAAAGTAAGGACTAGCACCTTGAAGCGTGTCCGGAGACCAATGGGGAGCCAGTGCAGCTCACGGAGGATAGGTGTAACATGGGTGTATCTAGGTACACCCATTATCGCTCGCGCGGCTGCATTCTGGACCAACTGCAGTCTTCGAGCACTCTTCAGGGGCAGCCCCATGTAGACCATGTTACAGTAATCCAGTCTTGAGGTGACGAGGGTGTGAGTGACCATCCGAAGGGCCTCCCAATCCAGATAGGTTCGCAACTGGTGCACCAGGCGAACCTGGGCAAAAGCCCCCCTGGTCACAGCCGACAAATGATATTCTAACATCAGCTGCGGATTCAGGAGGACTCCCAAATTGCGAACCCTCTCTGAGTGGTGTATAATTTCACCCCCCAGGCTAAGAGATGGAATACTGGGCTATCCTTGGGAGGGAGCATCAATAGCCACTCAGTCTTGTCGGGATTGAGTGCAAGCTTGTTCGCTCCCATCCAGACCCTGGCAGCCTCCAGGCACTGGCACATCACTTCTACTGCTTTGCTGAGTTGGCACAGGGTGGACAGATACAGTTGAGTATTGTCCGCGTATTGGTGGTATTTAATCCTGTGCCGGTGTATGATCTCACCCAGCGGCTTCATGTAGATGTTAAATAGGAGGGGGGACAGGACCGAGCCCTGCAGCACCCCATAATTGAGGGGCCTAGGGGTCGATCTCTGCCCTCCAACCAACACCGACTGCGACCTGTCTGAGAGGTAGGAGGAGAACCACCATAGGACGGTACCTCCCACTCCCACCTCTCGCAACCGTTGCAGAAGGATACCATGGTCAATGGTATCAAAGGCCACTGAGAGGTCAAGAAGCACTAGGATAGAGGAATGATCCCTATCCCTGGCTCGCCAGAGATCATCGATCAGCGTGACCAAAGCAGTTTCCGTGCCGTAACCAGGCCTGAAACCCGACTGAAAGGGATCCAGATAATCAGTTTCATCCAAGGTCCATCAGAGTTGAAAGGCCACCACCTTCTCAACAACATTCCCTACTATGAAAAACTCCTTCCATGAAAAGAAAGGTGCTTTGAGGTATATGGTCAACTGTGGAATAATCTTAAGAATTGTTGTTGTTAGTTGCGAAGTCGTGACCGACCCATCGCGACCCTATGGACAACATTCCTCCAGGCCTTCCTGTCCTTTACCATCCTCTGGAGTCCATTTAAGCTCACACCAACTGCTTCAGTGACTCCTTCTATCCACTTCATTCTCCGTCAGCTTCTTCTTCTTTTGCCCTCAATCTTTCCCAGCATTAGGCTCTTATCCAGTGAGTCTTTCCTTCTCATTAGGTAGCCAAAGTATTTGCGTTTCATCTTCAGGATCTTAAGGCTAACTGAGTCCTTTTACTTTTACTTGTGCTGGCAGGTGTTAGTAGCACTATTATCATGTAGATCTGATGAAGTTACAGATAAGGGAGAGGAAGACGTATCCTTGGAAACTGATCTCCTGTTATGTTCATATTAATGTTAGCACATTTTTTTCTATTTACAGGGGGGAAAAAACTTCCAGTAATTGAAATCTCAAAAATTGGGCAAGATTCCAAATTGTTCATAATAAAGTAAAATGCTAACAGTAATTAAATGCAGTTAGACCATTAATATTCTGATGGTGTAAAAGAAGAAGTATTTTGCATTTTTGAATTATTGGATGGCATATAACAACAAGTTTGAATTTTTTTTTGGCAGCAGCATTAAAGGAGGCATGTGTTTATAATATACCAGCATTCAAAAATTCATATAGTTTGTTGGTGGGATATGACTATTATGGGTAATAAAGTTTGTTTCTTTTTGATTCTGGCATTTCAGTTGATAATATGGCTCTGGCTTATATTTTGGAAGCATTCATAGTCCTATAAATATCAAAAATATTTAATGCAATAGTTTTATAGTCATGCCAAATATATATCCCCTCCCCCAAAGTCATTTTTCTGAAAGCAGACTATCCATCCATGAAAACATAAAGAAAACATAAAAAGACAAAAGGTATGTTAAATACGTTGGCAATCTTTCACAGATATTCTCATTTACTCTCTTGGGTTGCACTGACTTAAGTACTATCTCATTGCTACATTAATTTTGAATTATTTGGTTATATTTCAGAAAAAAAGTAATTGAGTTTTAATATGCATTCTCAGTGTTCAGTTTTAATTTGTGACTCAAAGCACCTGGGTAGTAGACCACAGAATTTTTTCTCTACATTGGAGAGATCAAAGCAATAAAAATTAGGGACATTTTTTTCATTAAATGTGTCAATATCAGAGCTGTGAGGTAGAATGATGATGACCTTGCAATGGTGACCAGCAAACCTTTTCATCTATTAGTTCTTTAAAAAAAGACTATCTACAGGGCTGCTGAATTAATTATAATAAATTAATATACATGAAGATCTTAAAGTCCAAATTCAGTGTAGGAAGTACCGTCAAGGCAATTAACAACAGGGCAATTCCAGTCAATAAATGCACACCTGGAATAATGGACTGGACTAAAGCAGACCTAAAAGCCCTGGATAGGAAGATCAGTAAAATTATGACAATGAATCATCCCCATCATTTACATAGCAACATTGACAGACTCTACTTACCAAGGAAAAAAAGTGAGCATGGAATGTTGTAAGTACACCAGACAGTTCAAGAAGAAAAATGGGCATTTGAAGAATATCTGAAAGACAGTGAATAAGATGGATGGAAGCTAGTATACCATGGAGGCTTACTGAGTACTGGAGAGACCAAATGAAGAACAGAAAAGATACGTGGAAGGCAAAGTATGATATGATCATTAAACATATTAAAAAATATAGTAGGCAAAGCAGGTAACATAAGACCTAGCAATGGATAAGAGCAGGAAAATTGGAGAAAAGAAGAGGGGGGTAATTCTGGCTACCTGAGATCAAGAACAAATGCAAACAAAGCCAAACTTCTGCAGCAAAAGATGCTGAAGAAACAGTGGGCCATCTAGTTAGCTGCTGCAAGAAGACCACACAGACAACTACAAACAACGGCATGACAAAATAACAAAGGTGCATTGAAAGATCTGCAGGAAATATCATTTGCCCACAAGGTGAACCACAAATAATGAAGAAGCTGAAGTGTGCTGGGACTTTAGAATCCAGACAAGCACCTGCTACATAACACTTTACTTAACAATTGTCAATAAGAATGACAAAAAAAAATCTGGGTTGTGGATGTGGCAATACTTGGAGACAGCAGAAGAGAAGAGAAAAACTGGGAAAAATCACAATATGCAAAGAACTGCAAGTAAAAGTAGAACAACTGTGGTAAAAGAAAGCACCAATAGTACCAATAGTACTACTAATAATAGACATCTTGAGTGCAATGACAAAACATCTGGAGCACCACTTGAACACTATTAGCATTAACAAAATCACCTTCAGTCAATTGCAAAACAGTCAATTACTTGGAACATTTTATATTCTGTGACAATACCTTTAATGCCATCGAACAATAAATCTGCCTATCCCAGGTCCTTGGGAAGAACTTAATAGGTGGAGAAAAATGTCAAATCCAGTCTAAACATCTGGCTGATTGTGCGACAAACCATAGTAAAACTACACAAACACTCTGAATATCATTAACAGAACTTGTCTTATGAATACAAATAAGGGATATAAGCAACGTTCCCTCTATTTATTTTTTCAATTTGCACGGAAAATTATAGTGTTTGAACGGCACATTTTCATGCCTGAGCACCTGAATTTTTTTCACAGATGTTTCACAGAGCAATTGATTTATAGGATCAGAATTGGAATGGAGAAAAATGGTTTTGTGTATGTGTGTGTGTGTGTGTGTGTGTGTGTGTGTTTGTGTGTGTTTGAGTGAGCGAGGGATCCGGTAAGGGAACTGCGCCTATTTAGAAAAGAAGGTAAATTATTGCAAACATGATCAGTTGAAGATAAGTATGGGGACAGGTTGGGCAGTAGAGAGAAAGTGTTAAAAGAGTGGGAGAGAGGAAGAGAGGAAGAAAAAAGAGGGAAAAGAGACAGAGAAGGAGAGAGAAAGTGACAGAAGAGTGGGAAAGAAGGAGAGAGAAAGAGAGACAAAGAGAAAGAGGGTGAGAGAGACAGAAAGAGGCAGAGGAGAGAGAAGGGAGAAGGAGAGAGAAAGTGACAGAAGAATGGAAAAGAAGGAGAAAGAGAAGAGAGACAAAGAGAAAGAGGATGAGAGAGATGGAAAGAGACAAAGAGGAGAGAGAAGGGAGAAGGAGAGAGAAAGTGACGGGAGAATGGAAAAGAAAGAGAGAGAAAGAGAAGAGAGACAAAGAGAAAGAGGATGAGAGAGACAGAGAGAGAAGAGAGGAAGAGGAAAGAGTAAGAGAGAACATCTCATTTCAACCCTGAGGTGCAAATATTCTCTTTGATTGGTAATTTTATTTGTCCATTTACTATCCAATACTCTCATTTCCCCTTAAGTTCATCAAGATTTCCCTTTTTTTAATTGAATTTATCACAATACCTTGAGAACAACTTTTTCAGCATAGCTTTACAGCTATTTAAAATATATAGTAATTTAGGTCAGGTTTTTAGAACATTAGTCTATTTATAAGTCACTAAGTGCAAAGAAACAGATTTCAGAAAGTTGGCTTCTCTTTTTGTAATTGCCTATTGCCTGCTTAATTCGCTACGTACATTTTTGATAACTGATATTCACTGTTGACCCAAGAAACCCATCATAGAAAGAAACCCTCCCTATGAACTTTGTTGGGTTTCCATGGAATGAAGTTTGATCTTTTTCTCAACCATAAAGTAGCATATTCTTTCTAAGGACGATATAATCAAGATATTCCATAATTGTCTATCAATCTAACAGTATGGCGATTGACAATCTCTTTATATTTCAACTCTAACTCTTTCAGTCTTAAAGGTTTGGTGAGGAGAAATCCAAAAATTCTTTTAAAGAGGAAAAAAATGCTTGCACAATTGCACCCATGTGTGTTTGTGTGTGTGTATACACACACACACACATATATACACACACACAACAGAGAAACAAACTTAACAAAGTGCTAAGTCTGCCCACCAACTAACTCTCTCCTTCTCCCTCTCCCTCTCCTCCCCTCTCGCTCTCATTCCACTTTCCTGTGTTTGTGTGTTTTGAGAGAGAGAGAGAGAGAGAGAGAGAGGGAGGGAGGGAGGGAGAATCCCTCCTTTCTTCAGCCCAACACTCTCGCTGGTATCCCGGTCAGATGAGAGGGACTGCAGAGGGTCTCCTCGAGTCTAGGGCAGCGAGTCATTCAATGGGAAAGTTGCCTCTTGGAAGGAATGACCCGGCTTGGCTCCCGCTTCATCTCTCCTGCCTCTTCGCTTCTCCGTTCAGTCGTTGGGTGGCAGATTGAAAGCGGGAGCTAAGCCGGGTCACTCCTTCCAAGAGGCAACTTTCCCATCGAATGACTCACTGCCCTAGACTCGAGGAGACCCTCTACAGTCCCTCTTGTCTGGCCGGGATGCCAGCGAGAGTGTTGGGCTGAAGGAAGGAGGGATTCTCCCCCACCTTTCTCTCATGGCAAATCTGAGCAGCCGCTGCTGGGAGCCCGTCCCATGCCTTCTCCCAAACCCCACACCCTCAGCTACTTTCTGCCTTGTGATTGCTGGCTCTCCTCTCCTATTATCATGGAAGGCATCTCACAAAAACCACTGTGCGGCAGTTGCAAACTGCTGCAAGGTGTTTTGTTGCCATGTGCACGGCCGCGCACCTGCACAGCTTACAGGGAACATTGGATATAAGTATTATTTTTCAGGCAAGAAGGATGAGATTGCTGAAATCCACAGTTCCTAGATAACATAAGCTTTGTAAAGGTTCCTAATATCTGAAAGTTTCTCTTACGTTATATTTTCAAAAGCTTTCCCTTTAGCACAGACTTCTCATTTTAGCTCAGATTCTTTCTATTGCTTTTATTTTGTTGGATAAATCAGTTTGTGTGAATGTCTACTTGCTGAAAATCCCTTTACGAAGATCTCTGTTTGAAGGCTTCTGGCCCTGTAGAATTACTTTCTTGAATCTTCAACACTAGCTCAATTACTATTCTTCATTGCTATCTGGATGATTTCTTAAGTCTTCTCATAGAATGTTAATGGTTGATCCTTCTGTAAGCCTGACCTCTTTTTCAACCAACAACCACATCTCACCTTTAGATTCTTTATTATTCAATCATTTACAACATCAACTTGAAGAATTTTCCCTACAAAAATTATAAGCTCTGCAGGCTCAATAGATTCAACCAAGACCATTTGATTGCATTATAATTATACATAGAAGTTATGCACCAGATTTAAACTGTATGAATGATAAAGAAACAAATGATATTGTTGTCAACAGTGAAACCGATTGAGGGACAGACATCCTTCAATTGCAACTTTAAGAGAATGAGGCAGAATGTATTTAATACCACTGTAATGCATCTCACTCTTCCCCATCATCCTTCCCCCCCCCCCCCCCACTGTTAGGGCAAAGGAAAGGGCAAAGGAAACCACATAGCCTGGAGGAGAAAAACATTGCAAAATCCACCAATATCAATATCATTCCCAGGAGACATGAACATAAACAAGAGACGAGGGTAAGGCAACTTTCTTTTCTGGCTGAAGGCCAGAAAAATAAAAAGAAACAAATTCATATGAAGAGTGTCACTATGTGCTCACTGCATAATAAAATGTGCATATTAAGAAATATGACACATAAAAGTACAATCTTCAATACTAAACAAAAGCATGTTGTTCTACATATAAAGGGGATGGATTTTGTTCCCTAGCACTCCCCCTCCCCCCTCTCTCTAATAAAATAAATAAAATAAAATAAATAAGATAAATAGGATCTCACTGTCTTGCTCGTGACTCTAAGCTGAAGGAATAGTAAAACTCTAAGGGTCACACCAAAGCAGTGGTGGGTTTCAAAAAATTTTGGAACCTACTCTGTGGATGTGGCCTCCTTTGTGGGAGTAGCTTGTTGGACATGTGACCGGATGGGAGTGGCTTGCTGCCCATGTGACCAGGTGGGATTGGCCAAGACGATGTCACTGAATTCTTTGCCCCAATGGATGAACTACAATAACATTAAAATAAGTACAAAAACAATAAAAGAACTACTTACAGAAGGAAGATGACTGTTCTTGCCAGTCTTCAGTATCACTGACTCCAATGAATGAGCTGCACAAAGAAGAGACACAGAAATGAACTCTTTCATTGCCATCATTGGGATGAGACCAGCACATAAAACAATAAAGACAGCTACTTACAGAGGGAAGATTACTGCTTTGCTGATTTTCTGCACCACCACTTCACCACCTTGCTCCAATAACCTGTACAAAGGAGAGACACAGAAAGCAAGACTTTACTATCTCAAGGATGAACCCAGCACAGAGCACACCCAGCAATAAAGACAGCTACTTACAGAGGAAGGATAACTGGTCTGCCGGTCTTCTGCATACCTCTTAGGTCAGTCCAAGTAACTATTCAGAAGTTAGTGGTTAGAAGCAATAGTAAAGCAAGATATGGAATTAAAACCACAAATATTTTGTTGGCTATTTGAAAGGGAGTACAATATATATTTAATTTTACACATGTTAGCAGCTGCTGGAATTGTGTTTGCACAACAGTGGAAAAACAGAGATATGAAAATGAATAAATATTACAATGTGCAGGAATAAATAAATTGACAATTAAAATCAAGAAGGCTTTGAATACTTTTTCACGTGGGATTTGTTTTAGCAATTGCTAACTAATGAAATCAGAAATTAGAAATCCAAAAGTATGAAAGAAAACACCAATAATGTAAGGAAAGGTCCCTAAAATGTTTAAGGAAATATTACTAGATCATTATTAATGTGTAGATAACTGTGGGACATTACACACCCACACCCACACAAACTATGACAGTGCCAGGAAAACACCAAAAAATAAGAATTTCCCCCCTAAAGACTGCAAATGAAACCAGTTTTACCCTAACCCCAAGGACAGGAAAGACAAATCCACTGGAATAAAAACCATCAAAGCATAAATTACAACAAAACTAAAAAACATTAAAAAAATTCTATGCACAATACATTTTAAAGTATTGAGTATAGAATTTTTAAAAATTGTTTATTTTAATTTATTTTGAATATAATTTTTTTAAATAGTCTAAGACAATTTTAAAAAAGAATCCACACAGAATAAATTGAAGTAAAACATTTTAAAATATTCTATACTCAATACTTATAAGTAAAACTATTTTAAAAAATTATATGCACAATAAATAAAATATTATCTTAAAATACATTAAAAAAAATAAAAGAAAAAAACCCAGGTCACTTACCAGCAGGCAGAATCAGTAGCACTCCGATGCCATGGATCCAACTCCAATGCGATGGATGGAAGCAACAGGGAGCAGGCAGGCAGAGAGGTAGCAGGAACAGGTAAGACACTGGACTGGAGGGACAAGGCCAGGGTTGGCAGTAAGCAGGTTGCCTGGCAGGAGAGGTGGGGGCGGGGGGCTTTCAGCCACGTGGCATATGCCAGCCCACGGCTTTCATTAGGGAAGGCCTTCAGGCCTTCCCTTGCGAAAGCTAGGCCGCCGCCGCTGCCCACCCGCTTTCGACCACATGGTGTATGCCAGCTCATGGCTTTTGCCAGCCTCCCTCCCGAATCCCCCCCCTCGCACTTAGTTGCTTACCTGAGGGAAGCAGCAAGCTCCTGGAAGGCGAAGCGAAAGGAGGACCAATCAGCTCGGGAATAAGAGAGAGGAATGTTGGCCATTGGCACCTTGCTTTTAAACAGGTCACCTCCAGCCTACTCACTGATTGGCTGGACTCCAGTCTCCAGCCAATCAGTGAACGTTGGGATGGGCTAACCTAGTTTAGTGCGGACGGGAAGGGGAGTGAGTGAGCTGCGACGGGACAGCAAGGGCGATCGAGTGACATGGCCAGTGACTGCATTCCCGGAAGTTACTTACTTCCGGGTCCACCGACCAACCAGTTTGTGCGGACCAATGCGGACCGGTAGAAACCCCCCACTGCACCAAAGTAATAGTAATAATCAAAATAAATGCTTAGATGTTGTATAAATGTCAGCCCAATTGTCCAAACACCATCATAAACAGAAAATGAGGAGGCAAGGATTTCAGGATGATTTATAGTTTGTGCCTTTTCTGAAGCGAGATCAAATGCTTAGGGGAATAAGCATGCCATTGGCTGACCTTGTGGACATATGTCAAAAGAGTAATGGATCATGAGCCAAAATTTCAGTTGGTGAAAAGTAGCATCAACCTTCTTTAATAATAAACAATGTTAGCCACTGAGATATGATAATGGCCTTGCTTACCAATATAGTTGCTGGTATAGTGAAACTTATAAATATTCACAACTATCTCACACAGAGATGTGGATGCTCACTCTCTGACATGCACACACCTATGCAACTTAATTGAGATTCCTCAGTGGTTATGCAAGTCAATTTTTGCTCACAAAATGGGATTTCTCATCTCTCTGTCTTCTCCCCTCCAGCTCGTGCACATATCCTAAATTAGTTCTGGAGAGTATTCCAGTCCTCTGGGGCCAGTTTTAGGAAGATGAAAAGAGCTAAGAGCTGCTCAGACCAGATGAAGAAAAAAATAGTCCCGCTGAAGCACCTTAAAATGACTAAAGAGGAGAAACTAAAAGGTAACAAAAATCTGCTCTAGCACAGAAAAAAATAAGCAGCTTTTATATACAATTGGCAGGGGGAAATTACCTGCAATTAAATAGAAGAGAAAGGATAAAGAATGTGTGCCGATCCTATTCTCCAATATAAACTATACACTGACTAGCTAATTGTCCTTACCTGTGATTTCAAGTGCTAGTTATGACATATAAAGCCCGGTTCCACCACAAAACCGCGGTCGACTAAAGCGCGCTCGACGAAACCGCGTACCTGACGTCATCACAGCGCGATGAAAAAAGCACGCTGTGAGTGCTAAAGTTAAAATTAACCCCTAAACCTAAACCTAACCCCCCGAAACCTAACCCTAAACCTAACCCTAAACCTAACCCTTAACCTAACCCTAAACCTAACCCTAAACCTAACCTTTAACCTAACGCTAAACCTAACGCTAACCCTTAACCTAACCCTAAACCTAACCCTAACGCTTAACCTAATCCTAACCCTAACCCTAACCCTAACCCTAACCCTAACCCTTAACCTAACCCTAACCCTAACCCTAAACCTAACCCTTACCTTAACGTGAATCGGCTTGCTTTAAAAGCGCTTTTTAAAGCGCCCTTTTTTCTCCGCGGTCACTGTTGTCACGCTGCTGATGACGTCAGTGACGCGCTTTAATCGGGCGTGCTTTAGTGGACCACGGTTTTGTCGTGCCACGATAAAGCCCTTACATGAATGAGGAACTATGTATCTTGATGTTGACTGCCTTGCTGATATGAATTCATAGGGTTGGCGTGCTTTGGGTTTCTTCAATTTAACGATGTCTAATAGAGTTCCAAGGATCTTAAAGACCTGACCCCAGGTCTTGGTGTAAAGTAGTTGGGTCCCATTGCAAATTGAGGGAGGGAGGGAGGGAGGGAGGGAGAGAGAGAGAGAGAGAGAGAGAGAGAGAGATCACAGAAGTGAGTACATTAGGTAAATATTTAAGTATTTGTTGCCAGCAGTTTAGACATTAATGGCTGTATGTTGCGTTATTTTGCGTTATTTTGAGGGGACAGGACATTTACATTGTTATACAAGCTGCATACTCACTACTTGACCTTGTAGTCAAGTGTCATTTCTTCAGTGTTGTCACATGAAAATATATACTTAAATATTTAAAAAAATGTGAGGGGGTGTACTCACTTCTATGATATACTGTAGATAGATAGAATAGGATAGGATGATAGATAGATAGATAGATAGATAGATAGATAGATAGATAGAGAGATAGAGAGATAGATAGATAGATAGATAGATAGATAGATAGATAGATAGATAGATAGATAGATAGATAGATGTATTTGTTGTTGACTGATTCACAACCTTGTTCTTTAATTGCCCTTATTATGCTTGTTATTGTTAGTTTTGCTTTTTGAATTGTATTGTATTTTACTGAATTCTCTATGTTACATTGTGAACTGCAAGAACTATGGAATCTGCTGATAACTGCCTATCTTTTCAGCATCTATAGGATCCAGAAAGATTATATAGCAGTAGACTTATATACCGCTTCATAGGCCTTTCAGGCCTCTCTAAGCGGTTTACAGAGAGTCAGCATATTGCCCCCAACAATCTGGGTCCTCATTTTACCCACCTCGGAAGGATGGAAGGCTGAGTCAACCCTGAGCCGGTGAGATTTGAACCGCTGACCTGCTGATCTAGCAGTAGCCTGCAGTGCTGCATTTAACCACTGCGCCACCTTGGCTCTTTATACAAGGAGATGCACTTTAGTAAGCAGTTTCACTGAGTATTGTGAAGCACAGTATAAGTACATATGATAGAGTAAGGTAATAGATAATATTCTCACACTTTGCACAAATAAGGTCCCCATATTTTCATAATCTAGTTCTATTTACAATCCTCTTTCCCTGATTTTTTATTTTTAGTTTTTTATAATTCCTAACAATTCATTTCTCATCTCCTGACAATTCTATGATACAGAATTACTAGTGTTCTTTAATTGTAAGTGAATTATTTATGTGGAGTGAGGAATAAAATAATATACTTAAAAACAGTATTAAATTTTTCAGGAAACAAGTAATATATTGGTGGTTAAGGATGGTAGAATTAGTGAAGAAGGATTTAAATATGTATCAGAATATTAGAAATCAGAGTATGAAAGCACTGAAGATAAAAATAAACGGAATGTGCTAGATCTGAACTCAGAAAACTGATCAAGGATTTAAGGAAGTATATATTATACAATACTGCATTCAGCAACCTAATATTAAGCTGATCTTTTCCCTTTCATTTGATTCAATCAAGGTGTACTTGTAGAAACTTCCTTATCACTTTACAGGTAGTAATTGCTTAATGAAAGTCACTTAGTGACTGTTCAAAGTTATGACAGATCTTCACAGAGCTACTTATCATCCAATTTCAAAGTTCTGATGGCCACATACCAAAAAGCTATAGCTCATTAAATTTTATTAATGATACAACATTATTTATATTACCTTAATCAAATAAACCAATGTTATATTTTTCCCTTTAAAAAAAAATCATCTTGAGTCAAATAACCTTTTAAAATTTTATTTCTTTTCTTTTTGTCACTCCTTACAGAATGCTTCAAAACTTTTAACGTATCCCTTTTGTAAATCCAATATAAGAAGATTATCCAGGTCACTATCAGTTTATTATTTGTATAATAATTAGTTATTCTAATAATTAATCATTCATCAGTCATCCCAAAGGTGTTTTTTTAAAAAGGTAACTGGACTTTGTTTTGCTTGAAGATGTTTTACCTGCCATCCAAAATGCTTCTTCAGTTTTGAACTAAAGAAGGTTCTGGAATGAGAAGTGAATGTCTTCAAGCAAAACAAATTTTAGTTGTGTTTTGAAAAAGCACCTTTGAGATAACCATGACTTGAATGATTTAGAAAATAGACATTTAACACTTCAGCCAGATTCATTTGTATATCCAGTGTGACATCTTTTTCCATTTCATTCTTGTACCTGGTCATTTAAAAATCTACTTTCAGATGAGTCTCAGTCTTGTCAGGTAAAACTTGTTCTTCTTTTATAACATCTTTTAAACACAGACTATCTATAGATATGGACACTCTGGAAATTAATTTCTGAGTCAAAAATTAATTGAAAATTATCCTTCACTATATTGAATGTTAAAATATTTTGGTCTATTCTGTTCCATAGAGCAGGTTGAGAAGAAGACACTTTTTCATCAATGGAACTTCTAACTTCTTCAGTATATATAGTGGGATGGGCATAAGCGATTGAAAATATCTGGATCTGTAACGCCCAGTATATTGAGAGTGAAAGTTCATTTTCCAAACTTATGGGTTGATTTCTGAATGTTTCATTACCAGGCTAGGTAACATCTTCAGCAGAGTTTAGGGGATGAATGAATCTTCACCCTCATCCTATACCCAAGCTTCATATATTTGCCACTATTGCAACCCAGTACATTATTAGTTTTCTTATTTTTAAACTAGAGGTTCCTTTTATAGAGGTTAAGTTGGAATATTCATCATTTTGAGTGAATTTTGTATGCTCTATTTCTTGCATCTTGACTGCAGATGCACAACTTTATAAAATCTCTTGCTTAGACATTAAGGTTTTTTGGGGATTTTTGGAGCCTACTGCAATGTTCACTGCAAAAAAAAAGAGGCTTGATACAGTTGCATATAGAAGATTAGGTGATTCTGACAGCTTTTCCCTAGACTGTTTTGTTTCATAATACATTCTTATGGTCCTAATGATTTGCTGCGAAGTACAGATGGTGAAAGCAGAACTATTCCCAACAAACAAATCACAAGTGAGTACACATTGCTTAGCAAAGGTAGGCAATTAAGATTGTCCAAAAATACTGCTTCTGAAAATAACTTCAGAATCATTTTTCCCTGGTAACAAGTGTACAGAATGTAAAAGTTATGATAATATGCAGGGCTGGTGTCATTTTGAACCAATATATATTGAGAAAAGCAATTAACAGCAACATGTAAGGGGGACGGGTGTATGTTTTGTTAATAATTGGATAATAATAGTAGCAGTGGCAATATAGAAATAATGCTTTTGACATGCTGAGGGCTAACAAATGCAATTTTAATACCAGTGATCTTTAATACCAATGATCATCTTTATAAATAATAACCGCGGGTGTATTTACAAACTTCCACCTTACTGTCCATGAAAGCAGATCTCTAACAATGAATTACTAAGCATAAATTCAAATAATCCATGTCAGGCCACTAGTCCATCTAATGGGATTGATCTGTTTCTATAAAAACACATTCTCTACCATCAATATAACACTCTATTTCCTCTATATACTGTATGTGTGTTTATATAAACATTCATATGCACATTCATATACTTATACATACAGATGGATTGATTTGAAAGAGGAGTGAGTGGGAGGTTCAAGCCAGTGATGAAATTCAATTTTTTTTTACTGCTGGTTCTGTGGGCGTTGCTTGGTGGACATGGTAGGGGAAGGATACTGCAAAATCGCCATTCCCACCACACTCTGGGGCCCGCCAGAGGTGGTGTTTGCCAGTTCTTTGAACTACTCAAAATTTCTGCTACCAGTTCTCCAGAACCTGTCAGAACCTGCTGAATTTCACCCCTGGTTCAAGCCATTTTTGTATGTTTTAAAAAGTGAGATGCATTTTTCTTTTTCTTCATGGAAGGAAATGTAGATGCTAGCTAGCCTTCCACCCCACTCCAAGAATTTATCCTATTATGAATTCTCTGGAAATCCATGACTCCAAATCCATTCCCAACAAAATCTGAAAGGATTTATATTTTAAGGAACTCTGTATATAGAGCTGTTCTTTTTGTGTGTTACTTGCTGTTATGATAGTTGAGGAATTAGGCAGTTTTAATTTTGGTAAAATAAGGTATAATGAAAATAGTTCTCAATATACGACCACAAGAAAGCCTGGAATTTCGATTGCAAATTCTTGCAGTCATAAGTTGAGCTACCACCTGACCGACCTCAATTTTAGGACCATTTTTCAATGGGTTGTAAAGTGAATCACTGCAGGCTAAGTGAATCAAATGGTTGTTAGTAAATCTAGTTTATCCAATGGGCATTTTTTTGTTGGAAACTGGAAAAACATACTTCAAACTTGGAAAAAAAAAGGAAAAACTTGTGGTCATGTGATCATGGGACACTGCAAGCACTAGTAAAGTTGAGCCGGTTGCCAAACACCCAAAATATAGTCCCATGATTGTGCCTCTCTCTGTGTGTATGCGCGCATTGCACTCATAATTTCAAGGACAAGTCATAAGAAGCTTTTTTGAAGTTTGTCTGTTTAAGTAAGGAAATACCTCTGAAATGATGACCCAATGAGGCATGGATTGTCAATAGTAGCTATTATTATGCCACAAATCTTATGATATTTGATTTTTAGAATGTTTTATACTTGGAAAGAACAAACAACACATAAAAAGAGGATAAACAAGAATCCAAAATTTAATTAAACAGATTAAGAATAGCTACAGGGATCTTTACCATAGATGCTATGCAAAATATATTTATTATTGTTTTTTACCATACAAAATTTGCAAATATTTTCTAGGGCTCAGAAATCTGGTCAAATCTGTTTGACCAGAGGCCTTACTGGAAAAAAAATAAAGCAAAACACAATTATGATAATAACCTGTGGTGGTATCTTTGTTCCTTTGACAATAATGGTCAGCTCAGCATTCAATGCTTCAAATACTTCTCATACCTCTGAACAAGGCATGTAGGTAATGAACATTTTATTTTCCTATGCTTCCTACAGTGTATCTGAGTTTATTTTCTAAGGGAGATAATAGAAGACCTGCAGTGAATCTCATTAAGTTCAATTTTAACAAGTTTACAGTCACAGAAGCCTCTGAAAATTTAGCATTGTTAGTGGAATCCCCAAGAAAGAATAAAACATTTCCCAGCCAGATGGCAGAGTCACACTGAAGGAGTTGAGAGAATAAACCTTGGCAAAATGCAGCAATTAAACACACTGACAACAGGCATTTTCCCTTTTCAGGATACATATTTTTCTTGATAGTGACCTCCTAATTCTCTCAGGTACCTGAGAGAAAAGCTGAGGATCTATAGACACCATCTCAAAGAGGCTACCTAATTTCTGCTTTTATTTATTTACAGCCATACCCTGAATTTGGAGACTCCTGCCAATTTAACTTAAAACATTAGACTGATGTAGTTCAGTCATATGTCTTCAGAGAATGGCCTGTATAAATTCACACATACAACAAATTTAAAGAAACACACCAAAATATTTGCATGGAAAGAGATTTCTCGGCAAGAGCTGTGATTCATCTGCTAGGCTGCCAGACTACGAATTCAAACTTCACAATTTGTCTGAAAAAAAGGAGGAACCATTAGGTTTGATTTATGAATTTTAAAAGTATTATTCATTTCAGTTGCCTTGGTACAAAAACTTTGTCATGGGAAATCTGCTAAATTGGTGTGTCACATTGATATATGTGAATTTAACAATACATTAATGTAGTAAGTCAGCTGGCTGAGCCTATAAAGCTTTGCCTTCTCCTCTATGGCCTTGCAATGCTTCCTAGAAGAGTCTGTCTCAAGAGCTACAAATTTGCAAGCAACGTGGCAATTAAAATAGTTAAAGTTTTCAACTCAAATAATATGACCTTCCTCACACAGTGTTGTTAGATATCTTGAATAAAACCCCCATAATTCTCAATGAACATGGGCATTGAATTGCATCTGAGTCAATATGAATTAGTGATTAAGGCAATGGATTAAGACCAGAGCAGTGGTGGGTTCCGGGCAGTATGGCCTGGTGCGGGCTACCGGTGGTAGCTGGGAACAGCAGCCACCATACCGGAATGGTGGGCCATTTGGCCCACCCACCCTCCCGCATTCCTTACTGGTTTTTGAGGCAAATGGGCCAATTGTGCCTGCATGACTTCCGCTGAGCAGCTGAGTGTTGCTGGGCGGTGGTGTGCACAGGCATGCACAACATGCGTGCCCACTGAGGACCCCTGACCCCATCACAGCGTACCAGTTGCGATGGGATCCGGAACCCACTACTGGACCAGAGGTGGGTTCCTACTGGTTCAGCTGAGTAGGTAGTATAGCAACTCAGCCTGCCACACCCCTGAATCAGTTTTCTCTGCAGTACCTTAGGCGCCACCATCTTGGGTTTTTTTGCTTATGTGGATGCACAGAAGTATTTTTAGTACTGTGCATGTGCACGTGCAACACATCCCTGAGCAAACTGGCAGTAACAGCAGTCGGAACCCACCTCTGATTAGGACATAGATTCAGGATCCAGCTTCAAGTCCATTTTTAGTCATGGATGTCCATTGGATGACTGAGTCAGCCACCTCTTCTAAGTCCATTCTAATTCATAAACTTGAAGAAGGAATATACATACAAACCAAGACAGAGCTTTAAACACACTGTCTTGGCACCATTTTAATTTTTTTTATCCCATCCTGAAGCTTTCATTTACAACTTTGCTTTGGAAGGTTTGGAAAGGTAGATTTTACAAGCTTGTGGATCTTTTAGTGCATCTCTGCTTGAGTCCTGAAAAGTGAACCTATATATCTTAAGGCCACAATTTTTCCTCTCTAGCTTATCTACCATTATAATAATCTACATCACAAATTGCAGAAGTATGTGTTCTATGACCCCTCCCCCCTCAAAGTTGATTTTAGGTGTTTGCCATGCCTTCTTCTGGAAAGATTTTATGACTTCCAAGTCTATAGACCATGCTGTCTCCAAAGACAATCCTTTTCTTCTGGAGCAGAGGTGTCAAACTCAATTGCATTGAGGGCCATATCAGGGTTATATTTGACCTTGGAGGGCTGGGGTGTGTGTGTGGCTGGGGGTAGGCATGGCCATGGTGGGCATGGTCATGGTGGGGGCGGCTATTTTGGGTATTTGACACTGGCTCACAATACACTTTTTCCCTTCTTTCTTTCCACAGTTGTTTACGGTAACCATTTTTCTATCTATTCTACCAGATATTACTGGCAAACATTTATTATTTATTCTTCATACTCCACTGAACTTTTTATTTCTAAATTTATACTCCATTGTTTAATAGTAAATTGCTTTTCCAGGCAGAAAAGCTATTTATACTATTGTATTTTTTATTATTCAACTAATAATAAAAATACAATAGCATAAATAGCATGATAATACAAGAACTAACAGCAGAGGTAAATTTTCAGGATAGTAAATAGAAATGAGAGTCAATTATAAATCATTGATTGTAGATTAAGTGGATCTACAGTATGTAAAATTTGGCATTAAACTGTAATATTAACATAGGATGTTGCTTGATTTCTATCCAGATCAAGCACTTACTTGTGGCCACATAATTGTAATCCAGTCCTTCTGCAGCACTCTGCTGGCCAAAAACTAGCCCCACGTACTCCCATGACAGAGGTGGGTTGCTGTCGGTTCAGCCCGCATTGGGCAAATCAGTAGCAGTGGCGGCGGGAGGCTCTGCCCGCTCACTCAGACACTTCTGTGCATGTGGAGAAGTATTGCACGTGCAAGCGTGCACACAAGAGCACCTGAACAGGTAGTAAAAAAATTGGCAACCCACCACTGACCTGCAGGGCCTGTTTTCGGCCAGCAGAGACCTGAGAGGCTGAAAATGGGCTACATGGGGGCCTTGCGAAGGGTATGTGTGGTCCATTTTGGCCAGCAAAGACACTGTGGGCCAGTCCTTTGATATTTTCAGGGCCAGATTTAAGCACCCCATGGACCACATCCAGCCCACAGACCTTGAGTTTGACATCTCTGTTCTAGAGCCAGAAAATAACACCATGATGTACTTCCATTTTGAGAAATGAGAAATGAGAAATGAGAAATGTCAACCCTAAACTAAAATCTTAATATAATCTTAAATCCCAAAATCTATCTCCCAACATATGGTAGAGTTTCTCAAACCCGGGGGGGGGGGGGGGTCATGTAGATAAATCCATTTATTCAATAGCAATACATTTTGCAGTGTTGTCCTGCTTACCGTAGCCCTTACAATTCCCAAAAATATGAAGTACTGTGGTTAACTCACCCTCACCTTAATTGAAGAGAAGAAGCTTTCCCTCTAAGATTTTAAATATGTTTTTAAGCAAAGAAGACAAATGTTGGCAACACAGTGTTACACTTAGGTGATGTCCATTGGGCTGGGCTCCTTTATTCTTAATAATGATGAAATAAGTTGTTATTCTAACACAAAGTGTAGATTAAGTGTCACTCATCAGGAAACAGAGACTATCACTTCTTGTTCATAGTATGAAACAAGTAGATTGAATTGTAGCGCTGCTCACCAAAACTCTTTGGAGGCCTTCATGTTTTAAAAGCTCCTAAAATTGACACAAGCTGAGTTCTCCATGTCCACATTCTCATTTATAGCTCAGAACTGAGATCATAAACGACAACAAACTAATTAAAGGAGCTGCCTGGATCAAAATTGAAGAGGGGGAAAACTATGCCTAGAGTAAGAAAGCAGTAAGGAAAATTAAGTTAGACAGAATTGAGTTTTCTGATTTGACATTAAACTAAATCCTGTTTTTTGAAAAACTTCACGGTCTTCCATTCCCTCCCATCCCTCAAATTAGATGGCTGGAATTTGGCAATCATAATTAACAGTAAGTGAACTACATTGATGTTCTCTCCACTTCATCTAGTGTTACTGTTACTACTACTGTATAACAAATACAATGTCAGCATATGATTTTAACAGTTTGTATCCCTGCTAAATGGTTTGATTTTTTTTAAAATTTAAGCAATTTCCCTGAAACACAACCTTATGTTAAAAAAATAAACCCCAGTTGCTTGTCTCTTTTGGCAGTTCATTAGACTTCCCTGTGCTTAGAAAATAAAGAGAGCTACTTAAATTGATATAGCAGTGTAAAACGTTTAATCCCAATACAGCTACTAAGGAAAATTCTGTGTTCAGATGTGTGTGCTTGATGCTGCATTGATCAATTCTGAGCATGCAGTTCCTAGAATAATGAGGAACTTTCCACTTAACCTCTCTTAAAAAAAATCCAATTGAGTTTTAAAAAATGTATTGCAAGGAAACTGTTTCTTGTAAAGTTTAACTCATTCTTCTTTTCCACACATAACTTTCTCTCCCCCCCCACTCTCTCTCTCACACACACATATACAAAGAAGAAAGTAATTAATGCTTTTGACATTTTCAGGGAAGAAACTTCATTTCTCTATAGTATATTTCTAACTGCCATTTATGCAATTTGTTAACCGTATAAACATATATTTTTAATGGATCAAGATATAACACTGTAGTGGTGATTTACTGTGATATCTAATTAGGATATTAACAAAAACGAAGGAAGAAACCAAGTACCTTATAGTTATTGTTTATATTGGTCTTGCTATTAGCTTTATAGATTTTTTAAGAGTTTGGGGGAGACCACAGGGACCAGCTAGCTGGACCATAAATGATAACCCATTCTTCCTCCTTTGAAAACCAGTTTAAAATGTGTAGTGTGCCTACAGGCCGACTGAGCTAAATTAATGAAGTATAAATGAGCCATTATTTTATTTTTTTAGAAGCCAAGTTCAGAAGTCTGCCAACTTTTAAAGGGTGGTTAGATCTTGAAGCAATTTTATTGAAGGCTGGAAAGTAGTTCAGTCATAGGATATAGTTCTGGCTAGGCTAGATATTCCTCTTCAAATCTGCTGCTGCAAGATTAATAGAAAAATGTGCTTTTATTGGTAGATATTGACAGCTAGTTACTCCTCAGGTCAAAATAATTATTGGCATCATCGTTGGATTACATATACAGGTTTTCTTTTTACTGCTTCTTTCCCCCAGCAGCACTTATAAGGAATAAATCTTGCAAAAACCTACCTGATAAACTGTTTTCTAGCATACTTCTAAAATAGATAAAGTGATGGCAAAATTTAATCTATTTCAGTATTGCATAGTTGTTTAAGGCAAGGGAATGAAGTCAAATCAAATAGGAGTGTTCCAGAGCAAACTGCAATGAAGAAAGAAAGAAACATTAATGAAGTATTTTGAGAATGTTATTGTGTTTATTTATTAAATAAGAAAATGATTCTTTCAATCATTGAGAGAAAGCTGAATTCCTCTTTTACTTTCTTCAAATTAGTCTCTGAGATCTCCAAGGAGGCCTAGCGAGGGGCAGCAGATTGAGGTAGCCTGCTCTAAACTATGTTGTTAATTCTGTGAAGTAATTTGTACCTCATTATATTCTTAGATAAAGAATTCCCCTTAACTACAAAAATCAGCCTATACTCACATTGTGCTTTTTCTTTTCTTTTTCTTTAAAATAACTGCTCTTCATAAAAATTTCCTCAGTTTTATCCATGGTTAAAGATTCTGAAAGTCCTATAATTCCCAATATTTGACAATATGCTGGTATTTTGTAATTAATATTGGAAATTATAGGATTTTTTCCTTGCTTGCTTTCTCTAGAACAGGGGTGTCAAACTCGCAGCCTGTGGGCCAGATGCTGGCCCCATCCCCACCCGGTTTAGCAAAGGGAGGGGGGAAAGTCCCAATACGTCACGTGACTCTGCCATGACAATGTGATTTTGACACTCCTGCTCTATAAATTTAAGGTTTTAATCCAATCTGTCTTTCCATAAACACATTGTCCATCTCCTATTATACCTATCACATTTTTTTAAATTCCACCCATTATCTTTTTCCTTTGATGTCAGATAATCAATATTTCAGGAAAGGTCTGTTTATTTAATTCAGCATTATGACAGAAGCACTTTCACCAAAATCTTTATCTTTCAAATTAATACCGTCTCCTCTATCCATTCATATTTTTTTAGTTAAGAGGTTGATTAAACTCTCTGCTGTTGTTTCAAAGTCTTTTAAAAGTATTATTTTTCTTACTTTTTGTATTTATTTTGCCTTCAGAAAGAAGACTGAGTCACGAAGTTTTCTTTATCCTGTTTTTTTCAAAGACCTATTTTCAACTCCAAATTGATTATAGAGCAATTAAGAAAGTAAAGGTTGGTATTCTTTAAACGTGCTTAAAGAAGCAAGATGTTGTTCTACTTATAAAGAAATCACAAGACTTCCAACCTACAGTATCTACCCAAGGAGCAGCTGTCTGAGGGCTAGATGGGTGATCTCTTGTCATCTCCTTTATCTTTAGGAAAGACTTTCACTGATCAGAAGTCACCACTTTGCTGCATTATCTCTGCTACTTTGAAGACATCAAATATGCCACAGAACCTCACCCAAAAGCTATCTATACTATCCTTTAAGAAATTTAGATGCCTCTTATTATAAACCAATAACTATTTAGAACTACTGATTGTATTAGCACTTCCATCTGGTAAATTATTCATATATACTGTTGGATTATCATTAGTCTATAAAATCTAAAAATATGGAAACAAGAGGTTTTGAAGCAATATCATTATTAATACAACTGACTGAAAGATTTGTCTTTCAATCAGATTTCTAACCAATGTCATAATAATAAAGGTGAGATAGAAATAAATAAACAAAAATGTATTTTTTTAAAAAAATCTTAATTTTAAATTCTTAACTATTTTCTTTGAGAATTTATGAAGAAAAGCCAAATAAATTTGATATGTTTCAATTTTTTAGATAAGAGATTGATTAATATTTTTTTTTCAAGGGATGTTGAAAAAAACAGATGAGTGAAGAAATGAATATAACTGTTATTAATGGACTATATTCTGAAGGATAAAGATTGCTGAGCACTCTGGTAAGTGTGTGTGTGTGTGTGTGTGTGTGTGTGTGTGTATGCATGTATGTGTACACACACAACTTAGTATGGCATTGCAATTGCTCTGATATTAAGAAAATATCTATATTCTGGTTTCTACCTTTATTCATCTAGTGGAGCTCTAGAGAAATGTCAACCTTATCTATGATAATGCCAACAGTATAGCTGTGGTAAATGCAATGACATTTTAATCAAGAGACGCTAGACTTGATAGAGTTAAACTAGAAAATAGTTCAACCTGAATATTATTGCTTTTGCCAATCTCATTCCAACCAATATTAAAATAAAATTCCTTTGTAACATGAAAGTCTCTATACATCTCCTTTCTTTAGACAAATTCCCATTTTAATCAAATATGTGCTTTCATGATTCGATGAATTCTCTCTTCTATGTCAAAGCAATAAGCATTCTACCATAAACTGCAACGTTGCTCACATCAAAACACTGAAACCCTGTTTAATGGTAACAAAGCTCAGAAATTTTATTTTTAATATATGTGTTTATGTATATATAAATAATGTATATACACCATGAAATAATTGTATAACTATTATCTCTATCTTACTGTGGTTTTTAAAATCATTCTCTAGTGCATTTATTTTGGAAAAGATAGATTGGAACAATGGGAATTGTAAGAAACAAGGAATTATTATGATACTGATTATTCCTGGATAACTGGAACTATCTCAACCTGTTCAAGAATATATTACTTAGCGATTAGGACCTGGGCACAAAATAAATGTGGCAGTAATTTTAGAATATTAGTCTTAATTTTTCATAAGTAATGAGGAAGGGAGGAGAAGAGGAGGTAAGGAAGGCTATTCAAAATATAGTACCAATGTAATTATATGTTGAATATTTCTACAGTTCACACATTATTCTAGTTGATTACCCTTGATAGGATTAATTTAAGTTTCTGGCCTCTATTGAGATTGTTGTAATTTTAGATAAGTAATCATCCAAAGAGTTCAGTATCTTTCTCTATAATGTGGCATTTCTATGCTGCAATTTCTCCATTGGTTACAGAGATACAACATTATATACCAGGAAACAAATATTTGGTTGTTTCAAGATGCACAAACTCACATACATATCAGAAACAATGGCAAAAAAACCGGTTAGAAAAATAGATGATTTTGAAATAGTTATGTTCTCTCTCTCTCTGTGGGTGTCTCTCTCTCTCTCTCTTCCTCTCCCCCTCTCCTTCTAGCCCTCTTTCCTTCTCTCCTCTCTCTGCAGAATAGAGGAAAAACTGTCTTTTGCCCTACTTTCCACCTCTATTCTCCTGCCATTTGGTATATAAAAGGATTAAGTTAGAATAATCACAAACTCTCTTTAGGACTCCTCATACTAATTATTCACAATATTGTTTTCCTATAGGTTTCGATATATAGATAGATATTGATAATATAAATGTATCCTTGTTCATATATCACTGATTGTGCCAGTTAAATGTTGAAGTTTCATAAACGAACATGAAAGTGTGTTTTGCTGGCCAAACTGAGTGACCTGTTTGCTTGCTCTTATCTGGATGCAGAGGTCTACGGGGAGCATGCTGAGTATAAACTAAAATGGAAATGCCATTAATTTTTCAACTATATATATATATATATATTCATAGATTCGTAGATTTTCATGGGTGTAGGTATGCTGGTCGTGTTGTATTTGGGTCTTTTCCCATGTAAGATTATATATATAATCTTAATGGCTAAGACGTTTGCCTAAGATGCAATATAGCACAGGTTCGAATCCCAGTAAGAGTATGGCTAGCTGATGAGAGCTAAATAGCTTGAAATAGATCTATACTAGTCTCCCTTTATTTATTTATCAGCACAAATAACACACACACAAACACACACCCACACATATATATACATATACATACATACATACATACATACATACATACATATATATTTAAAGTCACAACCCCTGGTATGCCCAAATATGGGAGGAAGGTCACACTTCCACTCTCTGTCTTCGGCTCGTCACAAGAGACCATTCAGACAGAAACCCAATATTTTTTACTGTTGCCTTTTTGTTACATTTGTTATATTTATGATGATAAGGAGTCGAGCTGTGTAGCTCAATGGTTAACACATCTGCCTAAGAGGCAAGAGAGCACAGGTTCGATTCCCAAACAAGGGTGTGGCTAGCTGATGAGAGCTAAATAGCTTGAAATAGATCTATACTACTCTCCCTTTATTTATTTATCAGCATAAATATAACATATATATATATATATATATATATATATATATATATATATATATATATATATATATATATATATATATATAACCCTCAGAATTTCAAACAAATGAACAAAAATCAGAAACAGTGGGAAAGTTCACCTACACTACATGGGACTGTAAACTTTCAATATAAAAAAGAAAATAATTGCTAAAAAAGAAATGATCATTAAAGTGGCATGTGCCTACATTTGATATGAAAACTTTTAAATCATTTTTTTAATATATACTTTTTCTTCTCACTAAGAAAAGAGAGCAAAAAAAATGCCCCGAAGAAGAACCTCCTGGGTTACAATTTCTCGAGCTCCCTCCGGCGTTACAATCAGAGTTAATTGTGCTGTTTTTACAAAGGCAATACACTGTCAGAAGACAAATAATGTTGGTGGCTGAACAAAAGCAGTGCGATGACTGCTTCTATAACTGGAAATGGGCTGATTGCCTCATGCCGCTCAGCCTTGTTATACTCCAGCTGCGTTTAATAGGGGGCACTCACAAGAACAGTCATTCTTGCATAGAAACAAGTTGACTTGAGTACTGTATGCTTTGACACTGTAATCCAATCTATTCCACAGAAAGGAAATGATCTCAGATTATCAACTTCTGCCATTAGTGTTCCCCGCCTCCGCTCACTTCCCCACCTTACACAGAGGAATTTGTGAGTGGAAGATGCAATGGTGGAGCTGCTGCTTGCTAGAACTGGCTGTTGTGATGCCTGGAGTCTCAACTGGCTGAAGATGAGGCTGCATCCAAAAATGCTGAAATTATGCACAGTGTAGCATTCAATTCTTATTTGGCATAGGAAGCCCAAGATGCCAACTTTGTAATTGGCTGGAAATGAAACAAGCTTCCTCAAGTACACTGTAATAAAAATAAAGTTGCTTATGGCTTTAAAAAAAACACCTTTAAATTCACAGAAAGAATGGCCTGAGTTATAGAAGGAAAGGCCAGAATTATACATAACTACTGTATCTGAGAGACAGTATTTTACAACGTTTCCCAGTTTTTTTCTCATTTGTTAAAAGTGAGGTCATCACGTAGTTCTAATGCTAACCTTCAATACTCAGTTTTTCCCCCTTCACTGCCCTGCTCCGTAAATCACTGTCCTACTTTCTCCCCAGTGTTAAAAGTGCAACTAATAACATTGGCAGACATAATATAGATGATATCTATATAGGTGCTGTGAAGGACCTACTCACTTAACTGGTGAAATAGCATAGATATGTAAATATCACCCTAACAGAATAGCTAGAGGACACCAGATTATTTGGGCCATTTTAAAGAGTGACCTGCTAAGTAATTTTATTCCTACCCTCACAAATCTATTAAAAAAACATGGACACTATGCTAATTATTATTTGTAAGAGAAATGTAAAAGAACTATTAAAGCCCACATTTCTTTCTTTTAAAGAGCCTCTTTTTCAATACATAATTACACTTAAAACTATGTATTACTATTAAGTTATTAAGTTTCAATAATTACAGAAAGTCCTTGATATACAACAGTTTATTTAGTGACCATTCAACGTTATGGCGGCACTGAAAAAAGTGACCATTTTTTAAACTTACAAGCGTTGCAGCATCCCTATGTTCACATGATCAAAATTCAGATGCTAGGCAACTGACTCATATTTATGATGGTTGCTGTGTTCCAGGGTCATGGCATCACTTTTGTAACCTTCTGACAAGCAAAGTCAATGGCGAGGCCAGATTCACTTAACAATTGTGTTATTAACTTAACAACTGCAATGATTCACTTAACAATTGTGGCAAGAAAAGTCATAAAATGGGGCAAAATTCACTTAACAAATGTTTTATTTAGCAACAGAAATTTGAGCTCTATTGTGGTCATAAATTGAGGACTACCTATAGTAGGATTTTACTTCATTTAACTGTTGATTGTTGCCCCAGATGTATGATATCTATTGTTACATATACATTTATTTCATTCTAATATAGAATGTATTATGATTATACTGAGTGTGTACTGTTTGAATGTAGCCAAATTCTTACCAGCACACAGAAGCCTCTTAGATTACAGGAAAATTGAAATAACCTTTCCCGACATGCAGTTATGATTAAAATAATTTAGCTTAGGAGTTCATTTACAATCAATAATATTATGATCACTAGGCCATCTATGCTGTAGTAATCCTGTTAAAGTTACAAACAATTACTTTATATAATTGGTGTGTGTATTGTGTTCCACTATTTTAAATCACTTTTGCAAATGTACTGAAATTGCAATTAATTAAATGCCTTTTTCACGCTTCCTAACAGCATGGGCAATATTTATCCATGAGTAGCTGAAAGCTGAAACAATTCTCAAATGTCCTGTGTTAGGGAGTAGGCTGAATTTCAATGGTCTGCTACAGAATTATTTCTAAGTAGATTTCTATCTTAAGGCTATAATGTTATTCACACAGACCTGGAAGAATACATGATTGAATGCAATGGAACTTATTGGCTATACTGATTATATTTTCATCTTTGTTCTTTTAAAGATTGTACATCAAACACTTTAGTTGTTGATTTCATTCCAAACAAGATATGACTTCATATCTTTTTCAAAGTTCACAAGAGTATCTAATGCTAACAGCAGCACAACTTTTATGCTGGAAAGTTCCTAAGATACCCACAATAGCGGAATGGTTATAAAGATGACAGGACTGGCAGCAGTGGCCAAATGAACAGCCCGTGTGAGAGAAAAATCACTGTATAAATTCATCTATAATTAGAAGCTCTTTATAAGTTTTTTCCAGGCGACAGGAGAAAACATTATATTTTGACATAGGGATTTGATGTTTGTAAAAAGGGAAATTGTTTTTTTTATTTCTCATTTTCTTTTTGGGGGAAATGGACATTTTATTATAATCTTTAAGAGATAAAAGTAAACATACTTTATATCCTTGAAAGAAGAAATCAGAAGTCATTCTTTGTACAGTATGTATTTGTGTTTGTACTTAATGTTTCACAGTGGCTGGAAGTGCTTCATGGATTGCAAAACACCTTTTCTAAGGCCACTGTAACTTCAAATGGTCACCCTCAACCTGTCATAAGTAGAGGACTATCTGTTGGACAACCTGGTTTTGTATCATGTCCAAGTAAGCTCTCTGAAGAGAGTTCTGAAACGGTTTCTGCTTCGTACAATACCTTGATGGCAACACCCAGAGGTGGGTTGCTTCTGGTTTGGTCTTGATCGGGTGAACTGGTAGTAGCGGCGTTGGGAGGCTCCGCCCACCTGCCCAGACACTTCTGCACATGCCCACCACTGGCAACGTTGAAGGGCTTCATGATTACATAATTTTTGTTTCGCATTATTTTTGCAATAAACTGGTGAAGGCAGGTGTTGAAACAGTGCAGTGACTCTTTAAAAATGTTTTGGCTTAGGAGTGGGGTGTTTGGATACTATTTGGGAAGCAATGTTGATTGTGCAGACAGTTCTCACTCTGCATCTTATATTTGGTTCTTGTTCTAAAGAGACCTTTTCTCCAATAGGAGAAAGCTGTACATCATGGGACCATTGTTACTTCCCTCCCATTCCATGATGAGGAAAACCTTCAGCAAGTGTCAGGATTAATGAATTCCAACCAAAGAATTGCCTGTGAATTATGTTTAGATCTATTTTGCCTGACATCCTCAATGCCATGTCAAAAATAATATGTTTTTACAGCACAAAAATTGACAAGAAACCCTTGAGAGCCTCATAAAAGCAATTACAGACTGGAATTCTACAGAGACAGTTTCAAAGTAAGAGCATTCCAGAAATGCTCCACTGTAAATAAAGTAGGGCTTTTCTATTTTTATCAGTATAAAAAATTAAACTCACATATTATTACTACATGGCAATATACGTTTATCCCAATTTAAGGTAGGAACCACTCCATTGTTTTAATGTTTTGTTACAAAATGTTTTATTACAATGTTGTAACATTTAAAAGCTGCTCAGGGAACTTCTTGAAAGATGAGGCCTTTTTTAAAAAGGAGAAGGAAGAATATAGGACAATATTCTTGCCCTAAATCGAAGTTACTTTCACACTAAAGCCTAGTTAGCTGGTGTGGTTATTCGTTGCCTTTTATAATTTGTTTTACGAGGAGCCAGATTGTTGGGGGCAATATGCTGACTCTGTAAACCCCTTAAAGAGGGCTGTAAAGCACTGTGAAGTGGTATGTAAGCCTAAGTGCTATTGCTATTTTGTACCTCTTGGCTTACAGAGCCCTCAAGGAATGAGGTAGTACACAGGTACTCAGATTCTGTCATTTAAATTATCCTGGATCTCTTAGCAGCTTCCAATTCCATTGACTATCACTTCCTTCTTGAAAGGTATCAGGGTAAGATATGAGAACACCTAAAGGTGGTTTTATGTATACCTGAATGGTCACCTCCAAAAGGCATCACTGGAGGTTTTTGTTCATAGTAGGCATGCCATAGATTGCATAAAATTCTGTTTGATCTCTTCCCTTTAACATCCATTTAACACCCACATGAAATTGCTGATGAAATCATTTGGAGAATTCGAGTATAGTGCCATCAATATGTTTATTGCACACAATTCTTTCTCTATTTCACTGCGCCAAGGTGAGCCAAGAGGAATGCTTAATCAGTGCCTGGCTGTGGTAATGGACTGGATAAGGGCCAGACAAAGCTTAGTCCAGGCAAGACGATAGGGCTGTTAGTGGATGGGCTATCTGTCCACATTAGTACTAGGCACTTGTTTATGTCAGATGGGGTATCTTTGGCATTTTAGAGGCAATTGCTCTTTGGGTCTAGAATGATAAAGCAGCTTCTGCCTGCTTGTTGGCGTTTGTTTGTGTTTGTTATACCCATAGTTCAGGGCTGTCAAACTGGGTGGATGCGACATGTGGAGGCCACATCACCCTAGCTCCGCAAACGCAAAAAAAAGTTGTGATACATCATGTGACATCAACATAACATGGAGAGTTTGATACCCATGTCTTAGTTGGACTTGCTTCAGTAATTCATGTTCCGAAAACTGGTCTAAATTAGTGAAAAGAATTAAAAATGGGCTGCCTGAAACTTTCAAAATAAGGTTGGAAAAATTCTGACCGGAAATGAGGATACAAGCATTTGATACTAGTTTTATGTGATATTCACTGCCTTTTACTTCATTTCTAACCACAATATCTGAAGAAAGCTAGTTCCTGTAGGTCTTACCCTAATTGCAGGTCCATTCTTAAGAACATGTTCCAAGTGTCCTTGCAGACTGATGTGCAACAAAGGCGCCAAGAATGGTACTTTTATTGACAATTCAACCCCTGTCAACTTTGTGGTATACACCAGAAACTTATAGTCTTACCCTTTCTATGCTCAATTAAATTATATATACTAGCATATACTATGCTGATGTGTTAAATGTATATAGCTCCAGAGAACTTTTTAACTAGCCTACCTAGTTATGTTTCTGTGGCTTATAGAGGGAATTTTGAAAATTTTAATTTCTGCAACCCAGTTGTGTTCACTGAAGAATAGTAATAGCATAGAAAAGTAACAATTTCACAGAAGGAGTAACTAAGATAATGCTTGAATGCCAGGAAATATGAATGGAAAGTCCATTAAGTTAAGGTCAGAATTGGAAGAAAGCAGAACCTCCACTGACAGCAAAAAGAGATATGGAGTGGCTGCTGTTAGATTCCTTGGAGTCTGTATGGCAATCAGAATTAGGCCAAGGAGAAATTATTTAACCCAAGGAACACAGAGAGTAGAAAAGAAAACTGGGGATTAAGAAAGTGAGTAAAAAGGAGGTTTGTCTCTGAGTGCAAGATACAAAGCTTGACAAGCTGAGGGGCATGAGGGACCTAGGAGGGTGAACCAACAGAACAGAGTAGAAAAAGACCCTGCTACATGAGATGTTTTGTGTAGTTTGCAAAGGAAAGAATGAACTGGCCTTTTGAAATAACTATTGCGCCTTTGACATGCATTGTACCTTTAAGGAGACTGTTCAGTTTGTGTGTGTATGTATCTGTGTGAGAGGAGGAGCAGCTTGTTTCTCAGCAAGCTGTGAGTCCTAGTTCAAAGTTATTTTTTGTATGATACATTCTGTGTATCTGTATTTTTGCTTCTTTAATGTGAGTAACTAAAGTTGTTCTTGTTTGTTTATACATGGAGGTTTACAAAAAATGGGAGGATGATTTATAAAGAACAGGATAATGGAAATTGTCTTTTAAAGACACCCCCCCTCCATTAATTCAACTGGCTTGTGATGAATTTGGAAGGATCCTAAGGAAGATCCTGGAGGAGCCAATTTTTCAAACCCAGCACAGCCTTTATTTAAGACTGTTGCTGTTTAGTTTAGATAGGTAGATTTTAATGCATGGTAAACAGTTATAGACTAAAATGTTTTTTAAAAAATCAAAGTTTTCCTATTTGTGAAGTTTGTTATTTATAAATTGAAGGCTTAAAACAATATTTTGGTCACACTATTCATGCATTTAAAAAAAATTATTTTAAGTTACAACTGAGGCACATAAGTAGGAATTAATGTTCTAGAGCTTGGGGGTCAAACTCACCACATTACATTGCTGTCATGTGATGTTTCACGATGTTTTTCCCATTTGCGGAGCTGGGGTGGGTATGGCCTGTATGTGGCGCATCTGGTCCTCGGGCTGCCAGTTTGACACCCCTGTTCTAGAGAATTCTCCATATGTTTTAAACCATTTTGTATATTACTTAAAGGCCATAGCAATCTTGAGCGAGACTACAATTGTAAATAAATTTAATAGGCTGTAAATTCCATTCACAGGCAATGAGACTCACTTGAAGACTTCACCAAAGAGTATGAGGAGGAGGGCTCCATTTAAAGCACTTTCATCCCATAAGTTCATGCATTGAGAAAATAGAGATAAGAACTTTAAGTTGAAGTCACTCGTGAATAGCATGTCATTTTGAATAAACATATTTATGATTGTGGTGGTGGTGGTAGAATTTATGAAGCTATTTGTATTTAAGGCTATAATAGATGTAAGAAGAACTTCAATTGTTAGAACAGGAGTTTTCAGGTCTGCTAGTTAGAAAAAAAAATAGATCTCAGAGTCTCTGATTAAGAGGAAAGCTCTAGTGATAGAAAGTTAGCTTTCCAGGCTTATAACTGGATGCTAAAAAAAATTGTTTTTAAAGAAGCCTATTCTTTGGGGGAAATAAATGGATGTTGATGTCTCTTTCATAATTCCTGTCTGAATGCTGAAAGAAAGAGAAAGAGAGAGAGACAGAAAGTAAATCTGTATGCAGGAAATCTTACAGTTCTTGAGGTGAGTAAATTCACTGACACACATAATCTAATTTTAAAGCTTCTGTTATTGCAGATATATAAATACAAAACCAGATAATGGCTTCAAAGAAATCAGGTTTTTTCCAGCCAGCTGATAAATATATTTCTCCATATGCGTAAACATGACCCATGAAAATAATGTTATGTGCCTAAGAAAGCAATTCATTTCGGGGGGAAAATCATTATTATGCTAGAAAATGGCTGATGCTTCTGCGGGAAAAGCAATATGGATTTATAAATTTAGTAATATTTAAACAAGCTAATAGTTTTACTGGTTTGTGTATTTTCTGTTTCAATCTCATTAACTAGACTTTAAAAAGACAGGTAGATCAATATTTTGACTTCAAACCAGAGCAATGTCCATTGTTGTGTAGCCTGTATTGTAAAATAGTTATCCAAAAACAATAAAAGAGGAAATACTTCTAATAAATGAGTTTAGGCAAATGGGTCTGACAGTTTATTTGAAATATCCATGTGATTTCAGTTCTTGAGACTGCAATGTAAAGACTTATAGGGATCAACTGAATAAACATATTTACAATTGGATATGTTTGGATATACAGAAGACAAATGAATGATGCACTTTTCTAAAGAAACAGAAAAGCACAAAGGCAGTTCTATACTGAGTTAAAGCACTCATCTACTTAAGCCAATATAGTCTACACAATGATATGGGGTTTCTGGACCTACTGTTTAAAGCAGGTGCCCCATTCATTAACAATAGTAAGTCATTTGAATATCCAGCTGCTCTGGAGACTTGCACTGGCACTAGTGCTTCCACTAAGCATTTAGAAAAGAAGGCCCTGAATGCACTGGGTGCTCAAGAAAAAAACCCAGGCACCGATTGTTGTGGTCATGCCCAAATCCCACATCCAGCACAGATTGGATGTTTTTATTCTCTTCTGGAAGAGCCAAGTTTTTATCAGCTTAAAAAGGCCATGAAAATGGGGGTTGTCCTTGCATTAGGGAGCACATAATTCCATGGAATGAAATGTCTACTGCTCCCTGGGCCATCTAAGTTGAGAGAGCAGAAACTGCCTGCCTGCATGCCTTACTACTGTTTGTGCACATGCGCAGAAGTGTCTGGGTGGGGTGGGCGGAACCTCATGCTGCCACTATTACTGGTTTGCCTGATCTGGGCTGAACTGGGAGCAACCCACCTCTGATTTAGAACCATGCTGGTTGTTAGGTAAACTCCTCATTGGGAGAGCGAGTGCGTTCAGAGAAGTTAAAATTAGCAATAGCAATAGCAATAGCAGTTAGACTTATATACCGCTTCATAGGGCTTTCAGCCCTCTCTAAGCGGTTTACAGAGTCAGCATATTGCCCCCAACAACAATCCGGGTCCTCATTTTACCCACCTCGGAAGGATGGAAGGCTGAGTCAACCCTGAGCCGGTGAGATTTGAACAGCCGAACTGCAGAACTGCAGTCAGCTGAAGTAGCCTGCAGTGCTGGCTTTAACCACTGCGCCACCTCGGCTTAATGTGCCCCATGCATCTATGTAATAAATGTATACATTCATCATGGGATTTAACATTATGATAAGCTGTGTTAGCCATCTGGTCATCCAATATAACATACATACCATTTTTAAAGTAGCAGTAACCCTGGTTACCCTCCTTTTCAATAATACAGATATCTCCCCTAAAGGTTACCACATAGCCGATGTTAACCAGAGCCCTAAATTGAATTCAGGTTAGATACATATAACATTGGTAACTGCTCATTTAGGAACGAACAATATGCATTACCTTCACCAGATGCCTTCACCTCCCATCCATTGCCAGAAATACATGTTCCTTGCTCGTGGTCATTTTTACAAACCCTTTTCTATCTCTAGCAATGCCCTTGTGATGCTCCACTATCACAACCCACAATCACGGTTTACTGGTGGTTTGGTAGACATAGCCAAAGTAGACATACTGTAGCTAAGTTGACATTAGCATTTTTCCTAGCCCTTCCGGCATTCTGTTGTTTTGCCTTTTTACAGAATCTAGCTATATGTCCCTTAGCCCCACAAGAAAAACATTTGATTGTAAACGTTTTAACAGCAGCTAGAATCGTATTTGCAAAAAACTGGAAAAATGAAACAATACCAAACAGGAAGAAGTTATTCGAAAAATAATGGAGTGTGCTGAAATGAGTAAATTGACATTTGAAATTAGAGAACAAGAAGACGAGCAATTTTATAAGATATGGGACTTGTTTTATCAGTGGCTGGGGAAGAAAAACCTGGAAATGAAAATGTTTTAGGTTTTAACTGAAGGAGTTAAGTGATAATACAATTATGCTGTAAAATAGATTAACAATGATACAATGAAAGGTTGATATATATATATGAATTGAATACTTTAGAACTTTTTGTTTTAAAAATGGATAAGGATAACAATGAATTTATGTAAACTTGATAGATGATTGGTGATATAATGTATAACTCTAAGTATATATTATAAAGATATCTTGTTGTTGATAAATAATTTTAATAAGGAAGTACCGTATATACTCGAGTATAGGCCGACCCGAATATAAGCCGAGGCACCTAATTTTAACCACAAAAAAACTGGAAAAGTTAGTGACTCGAGTATAAGCCTAGGGTGGGAAATGCAGCAGCTACCGGTAAATTTCAAAAATAAAAATAGATACCAATAATGTTTTTGAATATTTAGTTCAAAGAAAAACAGTAAACTAGCGGTGTATTCAATGAAATACTTCACTCACCTCATGATGCTGATGTCCCACTGTGATGATGATGTCCCGTGCAGCCGCGGGAGCGATGTCCCGCCTCCTATGACACACGGCACAGTGATTCCTATCATTGGATCACTGTACCAGAGGAGGTGGGACATCGCTATGTGGCTGCTTGCCATAACAAGGAGGAGGTGGGACATCGTTGCAGAGCGGCAGGAGGGGGAGGAAGGGGAATCGTAAGACAGCCCTGCATTACATTAGAACGTGAGGAGGGGGATGGTGCGGTGCGCGCTGCGCATGCAAACTGACACAGAGGGAGGGGAAACTCACAGGGGCACTGGGCCATTCACGAGTGTCAACCCAGCGGCATGGCCCCGCCCCTTTTTCTCCTCCATTTCGGGCAATTTTTCACTGACTCGAGTATAAGCCGAGGCGGCTTTTTTCAGCCCAAAAAGTGGGCTGAAAAAACTAGGCTTATACTCGAGTATATACAGTAATTAAAATTGTTATATATATGAAGCGACTATTTAGAATACCCTATTGAAAAATGAAGGAATAACATCTTTGTTTGAATGTATGATGTACAAGAACAATAATGAATATAAGCATACTCGATAGATGATTGGTGGGATTATACATAATTGAAAACAGTGATATACAAATATAAATGTTGGTAAATCTTTTTTATATCAGGATATGTGATTATATAAAGGTATATTATTATACAGACAATCAAGAATGTAAGGGAATTAGGTTATTGAAAAAAATATTAATCATAATTGAATATACGTTGTATAATGAAAGTGAGGTATTTAGTTATATTAGATGAAAAATCTGTGATTGTAAAAGTAATTGAGAATAGGATGCAAAAACACTTGTAACCAAACGACATGCTGTATGTAATGGATGAGATTTTATTTTATTTTATTTTTTTGTTTAAAAATAAAAAATAAGAAATGCAAAAAAAAAAAGAAAAACATTTTGAACAGTATAGGCAGTATAAGGTGACTTCTCATGTTGTGATGGTTTCTCTCTCAGTTGTTCTCTTTCCATCCTTCTTCTTGACTCTTCCAACAGTCGTGCAGTAATGTCAGTCAATGTTAGTTCATTTCGTGTTAGGACTTCAAGAGAAGATACAAAAACATCATAACTCTCATCCAGTGAGGAGAGTAGGATATAACTTGATGTAGCTCGAAAATATTAATTCTTTTCATGTAGCTCCTGGAAAAACCCCTTGCATAAAGTGTTAAGTGAGCGAAATAATCTTCACCTTTCAGAAGACGTGCCCTAAACAGTTTGTGTTAATATGTATATGTGCACCTACAGCAGTGATGCGAACCTATGACACGCGTGTCAGTGCTGACACGCTGAGCCATTTCGGGGGACACGCACATGCTCCCCAAACTTGTTTCAGCGGCAGCTCTCAGCCTGGGCGGGCAGCGTTACGCAGGCTGTGGAAGGAGGAGGAGGAGGAGGAGGAGGAGGGAACCAACCAAAGAGAGGCTTTACCGGGTCTGCGCCCCACAGCCAGGATCGTCCTTGCGCCTCAAGCCGCGTATTCTTCCTGCAAAGCCTTCGGCAACCCGAGAGTTCCGCTTGACGCCAGAAGGGCTTTGCAGAAGAAACGCGGCTTGAGGCGCCAGGACGGTCCTGGCTGTGGGCGCAGACGCGTAAAAGCCTCTCTTTGGTTGGTTCTCCTCCTCCTCCTCCTCCTCCTCCTCCTCCTCCTCCTTCCACAGCCTGTGTGACGCTGCCGCCCAGGCTGAGAGCTGCCGCTGCCGCGGCTGCACAACTGAGGGAGGGAGAGGGAAAGCATAGGTGAGCCTCAAATTCCACCGTTGGGACAGGGGAAAGGGCTTGTCCCTCAAGAGTGGGGGGGGATAGAGGTGGGAAGAAGGGGCCCGGCCTGTCCCCAGCGCCCCCCACAGACGGATTACGGATCGAACGCTTCTCTCTCTGCAGCCTTTTTCTGCAAGTCCCAGCTACTCACATGGGCGTCATCAGTTCCGGGGGGTTGCAGTTTTCCAGCTCAGATATCAGGATCCGCCGGGATTAAGTGGGAGAAAACGCCGCTGGCCGGCGGAACAAACACATCCAAAGGTTAATCTTATTTTACGAAAACACAACTTCCAAAAGTCGATCGTGGGCCTCCGTCAAGAAGCTCTTCCCCCACCCCCCACCCATTCTGGGTCTTGGTGTCCCTCGGCTAAGATCCACCCCGGAAAGCAGAACGGGGGCAGCCCTCCTGTAATTCTGGCTGGGTTTAAAGAGCAGGGATGGAGGAGCCATATCACACCTTCATTCAAAGGGTGGGGAGGGGGAGGCCCGATAAAGTCCCTCCCTGGGGTGTCTGAAGTCCCAGCTGAAGCAGCCAAAGGAAAAAGGATAAGCATCCGTCGCTGCCCAATGGCGCTTGGGGTAACCCCGCTGGGCAGAGCCAGTCGAGGCTCATCCTGCAAATGAGGGTTTCCTTTGGGGAGGGGCCAGGTGTTTCAAAGCACCCCAAACAGCCATCTCTCTCTCTCTCGTCCCCCTTCCTTTGCTCCTGGGCTGCAGAACTTTCCATGGGCTCAACAGTAATTGAGTAAAATTCTAAGCCACTGCAGTAGCTGCTTTTTGGTTTTATTTTTTTAATAGTTATCAGTCTCTCTTTAGTTGAAGAGTTGAAGTCCACAAGGCTTAAAGCTGTCAGGTTTGAACACCCCTGGAGTTTTTTTTCTAAAGGGTTAGGGGTGCAGGGTCTTGTAACTTGACAGCTTTAAGACTTGCACGCTTCAATGCCAGAGTTTCTGAGCCAACATTTTGGTTGCTAAGCAGGACCGTTGGTAAGTGATACTGATATAATATCAAGGGCAACATACGAAATCGACTGATGAACAAAGAAGTTACTAAGCAGCTATGTTAAATAATTTGTTTTTGGTTTATTAATCAATATATTGCAATTATATAGTTTTGTAGTTTAAACTATAATTGCGCAAAATTATGTTTTTGTCGAAGTGACACACAACGCGAGTTATGCTCGATTTTTTGCCGATTTTTGACACACCACGCCAAAAGGGTTGCCCATCACTGACCTACAGTGTCACGTACATAAATCCTCTTCAAACATCTTGCAGCAGAATTTTCTCCACGAATATGTACTAACTGTTGGGCAGTCAGTGTTAGACCATTATACACAACGCTCGTTCGTTGCATCGCTGAAAATCTGCTGTCTTTTTGGCATCATCATCGTTATCTGGATTCCAAGCAGTTACATCCGGTGGATTCTGTACAGCATCCCATAAACCTTCCCTACGCAGGAGTAGACTGCACTTCATAGACCAGGAAACATAGTTTGTTCCATTCAACCGGGTTATCATCAATAGGCTTGTTGGTGGGGTCGCTCGTCATCTTCTCCAGGAGAGTAACTATCACTAACGAAACAGCTGTCTTATGCAGTATTGTGTATCAACACCAACTCTCCGTTAGCTACGTCCGGTATAACCTTGTCCCATAACAGGTGTCAGGTAAGCTCCCCATTGGGAGAGTGAGTGCGTTGTAGAGTAGTGTTGGAGAACACACAAACCAGCATACAGAGACATTTTAAAATAGGCTTTTACTTTCATGGAAATAGAGGTATCAGAGTCCATCAAACAGTCCAAGTCATAAACGGTTAAGACAGTCAGTCATCAACGTCTTTCAGTTAAGGGATAATTCAAATAACATAGTCCATATCAACAAACAGTCCGGTACACAACGTTGCTAGCATTGCAAAACTTACAATAGCTCCACGCTGATCACTATACGGCACTTCTAATAGCCAGCTTCCAAACACTCAGATCAGATCAGCATCTAACAGTGATTTCTGGCTGCCATCTTATGGCCTATTGAGGAAACAGCAACCAATCACATTTACAGCATAATTTAAAGAAACAGGTACAGCATTGTTACAAGATTATATATTGCCAACCCAACCGTTAGATTATATTCCTAACACTGGTGAGCAATGTACCTCGTTTAGTCAGTAATATGTTTGGCAGTAATATGAGTGGAATGCATGTAGACCATTGCATTTTAAATTACTGAAGTATTTTTGTAGCTTTCAAGGGACTTTATATAGAATAAATAACAGCAATCTATACAGGAAGTGATAAAGACATGAGTGACCCTATATTCTGTCCCAGCTAAGGTCAGAATTGGCATAGTAACAAAAAACTGGGCAGAGGCCTTCCTGGCTGCGTTTCCAACTTCTATTGCAGCAATCCCTGTGAGTGTAGCAAGAACCTCCGAGAGAAAGTGAAAGTGAATTAACAACCATTCTATCTTGCTGGAAGCTACTTCATGCCCATACCAGACAGCATTTTGGGTACCTCAGCAATCAACCTGAATTTAGGGCTGTTTGAAGCAGTCGTAGTCACATGGGTGCAATTTACAAAGGTTTTGCTGAAAACTGGTCTTACTTTGACAAAAACAACCCAAAGGATTCACTTAATGACCATTGATTCAGCTTAATGACTGTGATGATCTGCTTAATGGGTACTGCAAGAACAGGTTGTAAAATCAGGTTTACAGATATCACAACATGAGTGTAATGGTAGGCTCCATTACAGTCATAAGTTGAGAACTACCTGCCCTATCAGGATATTGATGTTACCTTGAATAGCTTTGAAACTCCTACTAAATTTGTATCAACTAATATTTTCAATGCAGAAATGAAACTGAAATCAGGAATGATCTATTGAAAGTTGTTTAGAGTTTCCCATGGCAATAGTGTGATTTGCAGAATATTTCTTTTCAAAAAATAAGTTTGTATACTTGGCTCTGTAAGTCAATACACATGCACAATCATATTTCTATTCTGCAATGTGAAATTGTTTTTTTTTTAAAAAGGATAGCTCCGTGCCGAAAGACATTCCATGCATATGTCCATCAATTCAAGTAAACTAAAGTTCAAATGTCCATCAGGAATATAATGAATCCAAGCACACCCAAATCATATAATAATTTTTACTTGGATGTGTTTATTTCTTTTAGTGTGCTGTGTTGTGTTATTCTTATTACGTATTTCAATTTGTTGCTGTAAACCAGTCTGAATCTAGAAGTGAATAAAATTCATAAGTGAAAAACCAATAAATAGTGCCTAATGAAATTATGTCTACCTTAATTTTTGTTGACATGTTTGCAAAATTGAATTATTCTTCTTCACAAATTCTGTTCAAAACACTGAAAAGAAGAATTAGAGGTAATAAAGTGACACAAAAGCTATTCACACTAGCTTGAAGTATCACTTTATTTGTGAATATGTTACATATTCATGAATGAAGAAACCATGGGCACAAGTTATTGCTTAACTACGTTTCCAGGATCCTTCACTGTTAACTCTCTGTGAAAGGTAAGAGGTTTGTCACCTCTCTATCAATGACAACAGTATCAAATATATGGTAAAATACTCTCTGAAATGTTTATCATGTTTCTGTCACCCTAGTCAAGTGAAGAAAATGCATCCTGTCATACAATCAGCACATCCATGGCACATGTAGAAAGGTGGCACAGCTTGCAGTGTGATGTGACAATGCTGCTTTTGTTATTCCAGCCCTTTTTCATCCCCTTCATTCTTCCCAGTAAAGTAGGGAAAGCACGTTTTCTTTCATTTTCTAGGAGGTATAGTAGTTTTCCTAATTTTCCATTTTATCAGTAAGGCCTAATTATGATTCCTTTTTGAAACTGTTTCTTATTTCAGTATTGTTTGTAGGGGAAAAGTCTTCCTGATCATAACTACATATACATTCAAAATATTTAATCAACACCTCACTATCTGTAGTTGTCTGTCTTTACTGGCAAACAATTTGAGGAAAATTCAAGAACAAATTAATACCATGCAAGAATAAAGGTTGTTTTTTAAAATATTTTTTAGCGAAGATGGTTTTTCAACAAAATTAAAACAGTGCAAATTCTGACTTAAGGAGGAATAAAGAAAAGCAATAAGCAAGTGGAAAAAAAACACAAAAATAGAAATAGAAAAGAAAAGATGTTAAAACAGACTCTGACATTTTACAGCCTCTGAGCCACACTCTGGCCTTTGGGTTATCCCTGACTGGCCTGCATGAGGTCAATTGTAAATTAGAAATGTATGCCACGATGTAAAAAGATTTGAGACTCTAGAAAGAGTGCAGAGAAGAGCAACAAAGATGATTAGAGGACTCGAGGATAAACCATATGAAGAATGGTTGTAGGAACTGGGTTCCTGGTTTAAGGAAAAGAAGCACTAGGGAGATATGATAGCAGTGTTCCAATATCTCAGGGGCTGCCACAAAGAAGAGGGAGTCAAACTATTCTCCAAAGCACCTGAGGGTAGAACAAGAAGCAATGGGTGGTAACTAATCAAGGAGAGAAGCAACTTAGAACTGAGGAGAAATTTCCTGACAGTTAGGACAATTAATCAATGGAACAACTTCCCTCCAGAAACTGTGAATGCTCCAACACTGGATGTTTTTAAGAAGATGTTGGATATCCATTTGTCAGAAGTGGATTGGGTTTCCTGCATAGTCAGGGGGTTGGACTAAAAGACCTCCAAGGTCCCTTCCAACTCTGTTATTCTAAATCAAATGTAAATAAGCACGGCATAGGAGGCGGGTCTGATCAGACAATCGCAGAGAAAGTGCTTTTTTGCACCTGTGTAGCACTCACCTCTTACCTGGAGTAGCCTAAAGATGAGGCAGTAGCAGTCATCATATGAAGGGGACCAGGACTTGTTCATCCACCACTGCTTTAGTTGAAGCATAGCTTTGAGGGTGAGTGGATGGAGCACAGATGGGATCTATTGATTCTTCACAATAGTCCCAGTTCTTCATGTGGCTTCTTGGGGAAATTAATTGCCCGCTCTGTTCTAAAGCATCATTGATAAACTTCCCATTTTTCTCCTACTTTAAAAACAACTTGAACCTGAATTCGTAAGACACAAATGTGTTAACTGGCTTCTTTAACAGGAAACCTGTGGTGAACATCTCTTAAAAACTAATGTTTCCAATGCAGTACATTTGCCATATTATGGAATTCTATTACCATATTTTCCTTATTGAATTATTATTTAATGCAGTATGATATTATTGAACCAGATTTTATTCATAATGTATTGTTAGAATGCTCTAAAATCATTTCTAAGCCCATGCTCAGAAGAACTGAGGCATTCCAATTATGCCCTTTATAGGAGTTCCAACTTGGTCATCTGGATCGTATCAAGGAAAGATATTCCAGCTACCAAAGCATTATTAATATGTATGAAAATGTTACTACTGGCATGTTGCATTGAACAGCAAACCAGTGATAGTGGGAGGAAAAAAGGAAATTGTCGCATCCTTCCTAGTGTTCTACTATTACGGCATCATGTTGAGTATTTAGTAACATACAGTGAAAATAAGAAATATGTACATTCACACACTCCAAACTGCAATAATTTTATGACAACTCTTGTAAAGAGTGAACATAGATAAGAATTCCTATTCCTCCCCCATAAATAACACTTTTGAAGAAAAACAACAAATATGTCTTCTGATGGACTCCTCTGTGATAAACAAGGTAAACAGCTCAATGAATGTAATTTTTGTAATCCCCCTAGCAAAATATATTTCATTATTTGATTATTATAATCAAAAAGCAAGTGGCATTCAGTAGAAAATGCAGTAATGTTTTGGAATATAACTGAAGCAAGATGTTCACAATGGGGCAATGCTAGATGTTGACGGGATCTTGTTTAGAAGAAACTTTAAAGCAGGGGTGTCAAACTCAAGGGTTGGGGCCAGATCCAACCATGGGGTGCTTAGGTCTGGACCACCCTGGAAACAGCAAAGGACCAGCCCATGGTGCCTCTGCTAGTGAAAATGGAGCTTGGGAGGGCTACGTGTGTCCATCCCAAACTCCTGCAGAGGGTTGTAGGAGTCTCTCCCAGCCAAAAATGGAGCTCAGGAGCCCATTTTGGCTGGCAGAGCGTCAGGCCATCATAGGCACCCCCAACATGAATGACATAAAGCTGGCCATGCCCACCCTGGCCATACCCCTCCACAACCCAACATAATCCTCAAACATAATCCTCAATGAAATCAAGTTTGACACACCTGCTTTAAAGGGATAAAGAAGCCAGAACCTTTTTCTCATATAACAAATGTGATTATACTAAAACATTAATTAGCATTGTATACACAGCATATTCTAATAGGAAGCATTTACTTATAACAGTAAACTGATCCTGGCACATGGGAAACGGAAGATAGTTTGGAGATAATTTACAATGATTGAATAATCAAAAGATTCTGAAGAAGCATACACAGCATGGATTGTGTATGTTAAGAACTAGTGGCTAAAAACTACTATAGATTTTATATTCATTCCCTATCACATTCTCCCTAGTTATTTAAGTTGGCTATTAGTAAAACAGTGAAAAGGAAGAAGAGTTCTTTCTTTATTTTTATTTTTTTGCCATTCACAAAATTATGCTAGTGACAGCCACTTTTGAGTGTTGACTGGATAAATACTGAGAAGAAGCCCAAGTAAATTTCATTTAAACACGTGACAGCACTTTTCATACTTTGAACCAAGGAAAGCTAAGCCAATTAGATCTGCTTTGTTGGGAGATCACAAAAATATCCCAGAGTTAAAGGTTAGACCAGGTCTATAGTGACTAAATTTAATAAGAAAATATATTGAAGTATGTAAAGAATAAAGAATAAACATTGTTCCAGTCCTCAAAATCAAGGTATGTTTATATTTTTTTATATTGTTTTTCTGTGGAAAACTGCTCACAGCTGCAGAATTTTTTTTAAAAAAATCCCAGGTAAATTAGAACATAAGAACAGTCAAATAATGCAGAAAGTGGCAATGATCATTTACAAATTGTAATACATACTGTAAATATAATATATAAAAAGTGGTTGTATTCCACAATAAATCTTTGGATAATTTAGACATAGTTTACTGTTAAGGCTGCCACAGGATTTCATACAACATATTTGTTTGGATGTGTCAAAGACTGTATCTATGCAAAGTGACTCTTCAACTGTTGATCTGTGGATCTTCTTATGTTTGTGTGGAAATTGGAAGAAGTTATTTAGCATTTGTTCATCATTTTTCAAGTGCTAATTATCCTCATTTTTGTCATTCTTAAATTGTTTGCATTTCTGTATTTGATATCACACAGTTACTGTTTATCTGGCTGAAGAATCGGGACATATCGGGACATATTTTTGATTTTTCTTTTTCTCCCCTTTTAGAGGGAAGATGATGTATGTGTATGTGTATGTGTATATGTATGTGTATGTGTATGTGTATGTGTATGTGTATGTGTATGTGTATGTGTATGTGTATCAGGGGTGGGTTTTGACCGGTTCGCACCGGTCCCTGCGATCCGGTTGGTCGCTGAACCCGGAAGTAAGTAACTTCTGGGAACGGCGACACCCCCCTGCGCCCGCGCGCGCCCGCACACCCGCGCCCGCTCCTTACCCAGTTTTTACTAATTCTGCGCTTTCCGCGCATGCGCAGAACGCATACAGCGCCTGCGCGATCCTCCAGGAGCAGCTGGAGCATCGCGCAGACGCTAGTACGCATGCGCACGCCGTGTACGTGCACGCGCGCATTGCGTGCGTGCGCGAGGACGCCGCGTGCGTGCACGAGGATGCCGCCGGCCTCGTTCCAACCGATCCGGTTGGAACGGGGCAAGAAACCCACCCCTGATGTGTATGTGTATGTGTATGTGTATGTGTATGTGTATGCGTATGCGTATGCGTATGCGTATGCGTATGCGTATGTGTATGTGTATGTGTATGTGTATATATTTAGTGTCACAACCCCTGGTATTCCCCAATTGCACCTACCTCCCTGGCTTAAGCTGATAAGGAGGAGGACCCGTGGCTCAATGGTTAAGACATCTGCCTAAGATGCAATACAGCACAGGTTCGAATCCCAGTAAGGGTATGGCTAGCTGATGAGAGCTAAATAGCTTGAAATAGATCTATACTAGTCTCCCTTTATTTATTTATCAGCATATATTTAGAGTTTTATATATATATACATATATATATATATATATATATATATATATATATATATATATATACATATATATATATACATATATATTATACATATACATATATATATATACATATATATATATATACATATATATATATATATATATATATATATATATATATATATATATATATAATATATATATATATATATATATTATATCTGCTGACTGCTGTCTGTCACATTAGCAGAACAAATGAGGAAACTGGGATAGTTTACAACTTATCTGGAAACTTTGAGGATGTGGGAAAAAGTTCGGAACAAAGCTATCTAGAAGCTGGAAATTGGTTCAAGTGGTTATCCAGATCTCTTATTCTTAAAAAATTATAAGAAAAATGCTTCTGTGCTGATTTGATTGTTTTTTAAAAGAATGCATCAACAATTCAATGAGCATTACCAGTCGTATTAAGGGATTAGTAAACTGCCTATCCTCTGAAACATTCTTTGCATCCCCTGGGTCTCCATATAGTTGGGTCACTGGTAATAAGGCCTGATACTTTATTTATAAGACACGTCTCTTGATCTGTAACATTTCAGAAAGAGCAAATGCTTTCCAGAGATAGTCACTGAAAGAAGGAATAACAGAATGATGAAAAACAGAGTTGGAATTTTAAATGTTCCGTATGACTGCATTCTACATTAACCTTCAAAACACCTCAGTCTTGTAGCATTGGAGACCTATTGTTTGTCTATCTGCTTTTCATTTTCTACTTCCCTTTGCCTTTTGTCTTCCCTCACAAATATTGTAAATGATTTCTATAAATTTTAAGGCCATTTCATTTTGTGCTGCATAATAAGACTTTGGTTTGATCCTGTCATGGTTATTTTGGAGAGACTTCAATGTATATACTGAGCCTAATCATCAGCACAAATGTGCAATTTTAGCATTATTTTGTGCAATATTAGCAAAAAAAAGTGTGGGGAGGAGAATAAACGTAAGCTGCAATAGTCACCAAATATCAGAGCACGTTGTAGAACCAGCTGTTTCCATGGTTACTACAGAACTAGATGTCAATGGCAATAGCTTTCCCAGATGCTAATTATGCATGTATGCATTGTTTTGTAGTGATCATGGTAAGGAACATAGATTGAATATTCCATTTTTCCCCCATCCAGGACTGCTCTGATAAAAACTCATATGCTATGACTTCACCACATTTGCAAAAGTATTTCATTAACTCATAAAGCAAAAGCCACTGTATATTAGTAATAAATTATCTGGTTACTGAATGACATCATTTGGCTGCTGGCAAGTGCAGCGAATTAAAGGATAAAGCGGCATTGATATCTCTTACTGAAGAGTTCAGTGCAAGATCTAAATTTTGTTGGCAAATTAGAATAGGTTTGGGAAAGATGGGATGAACAAGGCGACTTGGATTAAAATGGATGGATCTGGTAATATTAAACAGATGCAAGAGTCGACTGAAATACAATAATATGTACCTAAGAAAATATGTTTACAAATATATATGACTTGGATTGGCACACTACACAGTAATGCAATTGTGTAATTGTAAACCCTGGATGGCCTGCATATTGTAGATGCTCTGTGATTCACAGTAAATGTAATACCCATGTTTCCCTGAAAATAAGGCTCTGTCTTATAATTTTTTGCCACAAAAAAGGAGGAGCCAATGTCGTGACGAGATGGTTGTGTGGTCTCAATGCTCTGAGACCACAGCCAACACTTTTGCCACTGGGTGGTCCAAATGGACCTAAACCGTCCCGAAGAGACAGTGAACAGGAAGAATACGTCTTGCTGATCTAGGGGATATTGCAAAATCCTTGAAAGAAGCAAGATAAGTTTTTCAAGCAGGTGACAAAAAATCCAGCCAAGGCTGACAAAGTCAGGGCATCTCCAAAACGGAAGGATACGGAAAGAGAAAGTGTTTCTAGCTGGTGAGGAATTTTTATTTTTTTAAAAAAGAGACTGCCTATAAAAACTCAAAAACCAATTTAAATTAAAGAATAGAAGAATCAAGCGGTGGAATTAAATTTGGAATGGTTTTGGACAGTGGTTATCTTACTTTTTAAATGTTATTTTCATGGATCAAATCTATGCAAACCTTTTGAAACGGATGGATTAAGTTTTCTTCTTCTACCTTCTGTTTGTGACTCTGTAATTTACAGACTAAAGTTTTCTACTTTTATTGCTGTGGATATTTTTCTAATTCATTTAAAGATTGGACCTCTTTTTCTAATTTGATATACAAAAAAGATACAAAAAGAAACTTTTTAATAGTGTTTCCGCTCCGGAGGCTTGGAGGTTTTGTTGATCGAAGTTTTGTGTATTCAAAACGGAACTTTTTTTTCTTTCACGGATTGCTTTGACTTGGCACTATAAGGTTTTACTGTTTAGCTACAGACTGATAAGAGTGCACAGATGTCCCTTTGAAGTATGTTTTCAACCAGAGAGAAGTGAGAGCAGCTTTCTTTGTGAATCTATGCTTTAATTTTGTTGATCTTTCAAGCTAGAGTAGCTGTGTTTGTCGGAATGACACAATCTCAAGAAAAAATAGAGGTCTTGACTTTGCAAAATATATTTTCAGAACTACAGAAATTATCAAATATAGTAGAGAAAAAACTGGAATACCTAGAGCACATAACAAGAAAATATGATGAAAAAATTGAAAATGTTCATCAAATGCAAAACGAGGTGATTGAAATTCAAAAAACTGAAGTGGAAAATGAATATAAAGAGACTAAACCTGCTGATATCTATGGTAATTGGTTTGTTCCTGAAAATGGAAAGAATGGAATACAGAAAGAGGAATTAACTGGAGAGGAAATCTATTTCAAAGGTCAAGATATAGAAGAAGATAAAATTCAAGAACTTATGGACTTAAAAAAAGAAATTCCATTAGCAAAAGTATTGATAACACTGCTGACACTCAAAGACAAACTGAATAAGGAAACAGAAAGAGAGCATCAAGATTATATGAGAGATCTTATAAGCAAGGAGTTGCTAAGAGAAGTCCATTACAAAGCTGATCAAGAAGATGATTAGAGGATTGGTACCAGAAATGGCAGAAGATATGAGATTGTTTTGTTATTGGAAAGATACAGGTTGATAGATGGAAGAATATAACTTAAAACTAGTTAAACCTAGTGAAATTTAGTGATAATAGATATAGTTAAATAAATAATTGATAATGATAATAATATACATAATGTGTAGTGTTCTGATAAGTAATAATTGGATATGAATATTGAATGGTACCCATGAAAGGAAGATTAGAAATCCTTTTGGATTATATACAAAGGTTAATAAAAAAGAACTAAGTTAGATACAGTTACGTATTGATTATTAGGGGGAAAATGTTATGATACAGGATGTAGTCAAATAAAGGAGGGATAATGATGACAACCTATATACATGTATGGGTACAATATAAGGAAACTGGATGAAAATTGCAAACAGTGATTTGGAAAGGAGGATTAGAAAAGTTTGTTATTAAATATTATGGATGTTTAGCTAGAATAGGACATAAGGATTCAGTGTTATTGGAGGATTTTAGAAATATTAAATGAAATGCCAGTATGTGGTTATGTATTAAATCTGTGTGTGGGAGGCCTGGTTGCAATTGTCTGAAGCTAAGTAGTAGAGCAGCTTCATCCCCCTATCACCACCCTAGCTTATCCCCCATCTTTTACCCGTGCACCCTGGAGTGGGTGGGATCTTAATTAGGGCTTATTTTGGAGGGGTAGGGCTTATACAGTATTGGGCAAACGTGTAAAAATCAAGCTAGGACTTACTTTTGAGGTAGGTTGTATTTTTGGGAAAACATGGTATTTACTGGCTGGAATCATACGTTATGGCAACCCATGGCCTGTTTTAATTATGAGTGTTGAACAACCCTTAATAGCTTCTCCTAGAAAGGCAAAGTGGCTCTGAATGGTCTTCTTGTTGTTATCTGAGGCCTGCTTTCTGAAAATGATGTAATGGATTATACTTGAGAAAACTGCGTTGTGCAATTAAGTCTATAACCCATACAATGAAAATTGCACTTGGAGAATCCCAATAGCATCCTTCAATTTAAAATAAGATAATGTATATGTGCTCCTTCAGCCTCAAAGTAATATTTGGCATAAAAGGTTTGTGAAATGAGATATTTGCAGTCAAGTTTTATTAAGAATTGGTTGTAATAGCACTAACTTCTATTTCTTCCCCTGCATGGTCTCAGCTATAATTTATTTGATGCCGACTGGAGACAATGGTTTTTAAAAAGGCTACAGTCTTAGAGGAGTTAATAAATGTTCCGCCAAATAATTAATGACCATGTATCATTTAATGAAAAAAGGACACTGCTCTATGAGCACATTAGTCTTCTCTCATACAGCACTTTCTTTAACATTTATGACAAATACCTTGAGGCAACATTGTACCAACATGCTCCAGTAAGCCACACTATTAAAAGCAGCCATGAACCATTATCAACACCTGCACTATAACTAGCGGGACTACATGCATAGTAATATAAATAAAATTCTGCACTTTACTGCTGTATTTTCCTGGTTCATTTTTTAAAAGATGGCATTTATTAAGGTGTTATTTTCTATTTTCCCAATACAGAGTGGGAACAAACAACCTTCAGCATTAAAATTCAGACTGTAAATATGGTGTGGTTAGAAGGATTAGACAATTTACTGGTAGATGCAGAATGACTGCACAGTGGACGTTGCTTATATATTTGCTCAACCCACAATTATCTATTTGTTAAACTGCTCTTTATAAGAGCCGAGGTGGCGCAGTGGTTAAATGCAGCACTGCAGGCTACTTCAGCTGACTGCAGTTCTGCAGTTCGGCTGTTCAAATCTCACTGGCTCAGGGTTGACTCAGCCTTCCATCCTTCCGAGGTGGGTAAAATGAGGACCTGGATTGTTGTTGGGGGCAATATACTGACTCCGTAAACCGCTTAGAGAGGGCTGAAAGCCCTATGAAGCGGTATATAAGTCTAACTGCTATTGCTATCAGAATTTATATTTGATCTTAATCGTGAATCCTTTCACAATGTCTGATTCTTCTTAAACAACAATGTCTGGCTAAACTGCAATACACTATTCACACTGGAAAATTTAAAAAGCACACCAAAGTATTATGGATTATGATCTTCCAAGTTAATTTTAAATAGCCTGAATTTTCTACATTAATAACTGCTTTCTATATTGCTTGCTTTTTACTGAAAGAGAAAAACACCAATTATATGAGCCATGGGGGCTTAGTGGTCAGAACACAGTATTGCAGGCTAATTCTGCTGATTGCCGGCTGCCAGCAATTCGGCAATTTAAGTCTCACCGGCTCATGGTTGACTCAGCCTTCCATCCTTTCAAGGTCAGTAATATGAGGACTTAGACTGTTGGGGAAAATATGCTCACTTTGTAAACCGCTTATAGAGGTTGTGAAGCAGTATATACAGTCTAAGTGCTATTGCTAATTGTATACCAAAAATGAAGCTGCAACACCTTCTTTGAGGGCATCTTCAATTCTAAACAATGACTACTGGGAGTTATGATTTATATTAAAGGTCACATTTATTAGTACTTTCCCATAAGTTCATTTAATAACTCTTAAATGAAACTCAGACCAGGTCTCCTTCCACGAAAGAAAGAAGTAATAATAATAATGAGATATTGTATTTCATCTAATAAGAATTCATTAGTTTGTACATTTTAGGCTAAGTTTTAGGAATTTTTTTCAGGGCAAATTTATATATAATCAAAGAGTTAGAAGGCATTTCATGTAATGAAGCATGAAATAATGTTGGCTCCTCTACATTGCAGTTCATTATTGTAAAGAAACAGATGGTGCAAAATGACAGAGTCATCTGTGGAAGAGGTTTCAGCTGTCACACAAAAATGAAGTGATTTTTTTTTCTGCTGTGACTGCCATAAATTTGGAAAAATCTTTTAAAAATACCACCCCACCCCACCCCCAAAAAACACCTTGTAGTATTTTTGAAAATCAAAATATCAGGAAGCAAGTTGTATTTTTTCTTTAAAAATAAACAAACAAACCAGAGTTCACCTATCACAATAAACAAACTGATGAAGATCTATCATGAAGAAAAGTATATTCTTTCGTAAACTGATGTTTTTTATGTGGTCAAATGAAATGTTGCTATACTAGTACTGGACTCTTTATATGTGTAACATAACACAACACTCTTCTTTCTATAATTTATCCTATATAATTAATCAAAAGCATAAATAATAATTTCATTTTTTTTTCATTTATAAGTAAAAAAATCCAAAAGGTGTTTCCAATCATGGATAAATATAGATATATCCTTTCTCTAATTAAACAGTTAGTTTATTAATCCCAGCAATTTCTATCAGTTTTATCAACCAGTCCTCCATGATAAGTAATACTGAATTTTTCAATCTTTGTGAATATAATTATCTCACCAGGATAATTCATATATTTTTCCATGGCTTTATATTAGGTGTTTATCTATCAATCCTAAAAAGAAAACCTCTGACTTCAACAATCTATAAAATCCTGTGTATCAATATATATATTTGGATCTAAAAAAAATACAGTAGATGTCAATCTGTTGCCCTGAATAAATGTAGTTCTCATCTATATTACAATCTTTCTTGTACATTCTATATATTTCCCATTTAGTTTACTGAAATTTATATTATGTCATTTAGGTTTCCAGCCTTAAAAATGAATAAACTAAGAGTTGTGGTGGCACTGTGGTTAAAATGCAGTACTGCAGGCTACTTCTGCTTACTGCCGGTGCCTGCAATTTGGCAGTTCAAATCTCACAAGGCTCAAAGTTGACTCAGCCTTCCATCCTTCCGAGGTGGGTAAAATGAGGACCCAGATTGTTGGGGGCAATATGCTGACTCTGTAAACTGCTTAGAGAGAGCTGTAAAGCACTGTGAAGAAGTATATAAGTCTAAATGCTATTGGTAAATGCTACATGACAAAATCTTCATCCAAACACCTCCTAAAACTGGACTATAACCAAAAAGCTAAACTAGAAAACAAGAAATACATAGCAAAAGGTTATCGAAGGTGAATGACAATGTCTATTTCAAATTTACATGTAGATTTTCCTATGTTCAGTAATAGGTATAAATATATGCAGTGGCATTTCTTTTCAAATAAATATAAAAATCATGAGTGCTGAACATGGATTTATCCATTCTACTTCATACAATATTAATTGAAGATTACAATGACTTTAGACTTCTTTTTAATATTCATTTGAATATAAATGAACTATATGACACTATGCATTCTTAATGTTACATTTCAAAGAGTTTCAGAGTTACACTGTTTTGTACAGACATTTGGGAGGATATTTGAAAGTAGCCAGATCCAAACGTAAAATAAATAAAAATAAAATGAAAAATGAAAACAGATCTAAAGTTCATGAAGCAGACTTAGAAAAGTTAGATCAGCTTATGGAAATAACTGATTTAACTATAAATCAAAGCAGAAACTATGAATGTGTCTGAGATCTTCAAAACATTATATAAAATGATTTGTGGTAGAAAAATATGCAACCATGACAAAGTGTACAGAAAACAGACAGAAATATATGTAGTAGACTTTCTTACAAATGATCAAATAAGTTTTCTAAATGTTTAAACATTATAATTTTAATGAATTTTGATGTTTACAAGTGCATGTAATTATTGTTATTTCTAACATAATTCTCACTTTCTTTGCTCTTATTTTGAAGAATGAAAGAAATTGGTGGTAGAAATTGATGGAGTTGGCTGAAATGGAATTGACTATTATGTTTCCACATGGACACTGCTTCCGAACTTCATGCTTAAAGTGGAAAAGAGAGAATCTTTGAATTTGGGTTTTACTGAATAGATAGATAGATCTTTCTAGAAATGGCTTGTTCATATTATTATGAAAAAACAATGGCTTATTTTATGCAACACAGAGAGTCGGAAGTCAATGCTTCTTTTTCTTTTCTTTTCTTTTCTTTTCTTATCCTTCCTTACTTCTTTTCCCCTTCTTCCTTCCCACTGCTTTTCTATTTACTTTTGTATTTTATATCTTATATTTTATCAACAAAAATGTTAAACGTTAAAAAAAAAGAATGAGAGAAATGACTGATGAGGGTCTATTGTTGGAGACATTCCTAACCAGCATTGTACTATTGCTGAGGGCATTGCAAGGGTCATTTTCACAAGCTCTACTTTGATCTCCAAAGAAGAATAAACTTCATTTTGCTTTGTTTTCCCCCCTGGGATAAAAAAAAATTGAAAAGAAAATATGAAGAAAAATTCCCAAGGACCAGTATTATCTGAAAGCCCAACCCGTTTCAGTCTTTGCACATTTCAAAAAGATATGGATTAGCATCCACTCACAAAAACATAACATACATTCATTGGCACATGGAATTATACCAAATTTATAACCTCTAAACTGTTAATTACTCCATATTTGCTTCATTTGTAATGACTCAAGATGTCTATTCATTTTTTTGTTACACAGGTAGTCTTCAACTTACAACAGTTCATTGAGAGACTGTTCAAAGTTACAATGAGACTAAAAAAAGTGACTTATGACCATTGTCCCACAGTTTTGACTGTTGCAGCATCCCCATGGCTATTGTGATCACAATTCAGATGCTTGGCAACTGACTCTTATTTATGACAGTCGCAGTGTTCCAAAGACATGTGATCCCTTTTGCGACCTCCTGGCAAGCAAAGTCAATGGAAAAGCCAGATTCCTTTAAGTATCATGCTACTCACTTAACAATTGCAGCAATTCACTTAACAATTGTGAAAAGAAAGGTCTCAAAATGGGGCATAGCTCACTTAACAAATATCTCACAGCAACAAGAATTTTGGGCTCAGTTGTGGTTGTATGTTGGGGATTAGCTGTATAAGTATGACTAAACATGTTCCTAATGGTAATGATATTTTAAATAGTGGACATTGAGTTAGAGTGCTACTTGAATGCCATAGAAACTTTTAAGTAATCCATGGTTATGTTTTCTCCCAGTAGCTTTACACTACCACACTATGTGTAAGAAGTTTGTAAAACAGGCATGGCTTTAAAGTTGAAAGTATAAACTACAATGATTGCAAATGTAACATACTTTATAATATATATTTAACATGCATACAGATATTTATTCAAAGGATTTATTTCCCTGCATACAGCCTGTCATAGGAGTGTCTAAATGTTGAACATGTAAAATTTTCAAAGGACTGCATAAAACATTTTGATTTCCATATTTTATGTCTGTAATAAAATACAGTAAAAGGCACATTTACAACAGACTGTTATAATATATTTGAAAAAAACATAGCACCATAGTATGTTTTTTTAAAAAAAATTCAAGTACAGTATAGATTAGATTTGACACACATTTTTCATGCAATCAAGGCAGCTGTCTAAAAACCTTGGCAGTAGAGCTGAAGGGAAATATGATATATACCACTTACAGAACTCAAGATGGGAAGGTGGAAAAGTAATAATGTATTATTCAACCACAGTAGAAGAGTTAACCAAGGCCTTGTTAAAGCACTCATATTGTGCTTTCAGAATAATGGAAAGTGTTGTGTAACAGATGTCTCCCTATGGAGAAGAAAAGTGCATTGTGGGTCCAAATTTAAGTGCAATCTAATCTCCATATTTATCCTCAACCTGTTTTGCCTTCAGTGAAGTTAAATATAAACACCAACTCAGGAAAAAATATCTATTTTCATTACTGAGATTATTTTTCTTTTGATCAAAGACACAAAATATAGGATCAAGATATAATTGAATAATATGTTTATTTAAACCTTCTCCTTAAAGCTTGGATGACACCACTTTCTATGAAACTATAGTTTTATAGTTTTGCTTAATTTTCTATTTTCCCTGCTTTAAGCTCACTCTATTTCCACAATTTGTGTATTTTTTAAATAAATGAATGCACAAGGTATATGCCGTTTTGTGCAGGATTTACTTGGTTCCACATTTATCGTAAATATTGTTGAATATCTACATTCTTTACATTTCCACATTTTTGAATATATGCATTTTATTTGTGTGCATACTAGTCTATAATATTCATTTTCTAAAAATTGTGTTTGAAATGTACACATAATTTGAGATATAAGAGCCGAGGTGGTGCAGTGGTTAGAGTGCATAATGCAGGCTACTTCAGCTGACTGCTAGCTGCAATTTGGCAGTTTGAGCCTCACCAGGCTCAAGGTTGACTCAGCCTTCCATCCTTCCAAGGTGGGTAAAATGAGGACCCAGATTGTTGGAGGCAATATGCTGACTCTGTAAACTGCTTAGAGAGGGCTGTAAAAGCACTATGAAGCAGTATATAACTCTTAAGTGCTATTGCTATATAAACAATTTAACATAATTTGGGGGGAAAGCAAAAATTTAATCGGCACACAAATCTATACTATTTGTATAACAATTCAGAACATTTGAATCTGAAAATTACATCCCATTCCAATGTAAATGGAGAAAGGGGGATTTCTGATTATAAACCCAAAGCTTCTGAGCTAGCATTTGGCACTATAGGGCATTGATATCATTCATTTTGAAAATAAAGCATTGGCAATGCAGCCAATGAAGATAAATTATATTTTGCTGATTATATAATTCCACCTATTCCCCTCCCAGCAATCTGATATACAAAAACAGTAAAATGGAAAATGAAATCTAAATGTGTTAGAAACATTTGATAGTGGGGTTTGAGGGCCACCATAAAATTTATGGCAATGAATTTCTTGATAAGATTTGTCAATATCAGCTAAGAGAGTGCCTTAGTGTCAACTAGGACAACAATAGAATCTTACTTCAAAATTCCAACTATCTGCATCCCACTCTCTGGGCATATTGATGATGCAAAAAACATAATTTACTTTAATGAACTGAAGATAAAAGCTTGACTAATGAATGACCAGTGTGGGATGTCATATCAGTTTTTTAAAAAATATGGCTAAAAAAGGGGGGGATGGGAGACTCTGCAGATTTTTCTCTGCTAGTCATTGCAGCACTCATCTTTGTTTCAAGGCCGTTGAGCCAATGCTGTCCGAAGACATTTCCCTCATCATGTGGTCAGCATGACATCACGGAGCACTGTTACCTTCCCACTGAAGTGGTACCTATTTATCTACTTGCTTTTGCATTCTTTCAAACAGCTAGGTTGGCAGCAGCTGAGGTGAGGCTGGGAGCTCACCTCATTGTGTGGTACTTGGGTCTTAAAACTGGGTTGCTGTTTCCAGCCAACAAAAGCCCAGCATCTTAACCACCGAGTCACTGTGCTGCCCCCATAGTGCTAAACCTTTTGTACAATTTAAGCCCACAACGGGCAACCTATATATCCAGGACTGCACACTGCTGACAAGTCTCTTTATGCAGCTACCAATCATGACCACTGAAAACTGAAAGCACAATCTCCAGTAAGGATTGAAAACTATAGCAGAAACTCTATAACATGAATTTACAGGTATGAAAAAACCTTCCCAAACCTATTCTCTAAGCCTGAGCTCTGCCTCAAATGTTATGGAGTGCTACCTTAACCTGCAACCCCAAACTCTCCCCAAAATAAATCAAAGATATTTCCATTTTGCTTATGAAGCTGCTATTGATACATGAAGATTGTATTGTTGCTCATATTACCTCTGAATACTTTATTCATCTGAACATTTCTCCTCTATGTGGTTTACAGGAGGGTTGGGGGCAATGGTGGGTTTCCAATTTTTTTTACTACTGGTTCGCTTGTGCATGCGCAGAAGCATCCAGGTGGGTGGGTGGACTCTCCCACCACTGCCATACCGGTTTGCCCAATCCGGACCGAAGTGTCAGAGACCCACTTCTAGTTGGGTGGCAAGATAAATTACCCTGCCCCCACTCCCAAATTTAATTCTACACTTATGAAGCCTGCTTTGTTCCTTTGTCCTAGGAAGCATTCCAGGGCATTTCCAAAATTGATTCCATGAAGCCAGTATTGGCATTTGATTTCTTGTTGGATCAGAAACAATGTCTCAGAAGCACATATGTTAAAACATCCACTCCACTAAAGGTAATACAGAGATATCTACATCAAGGTACGTTTGGATGAGTCCCTGATTACATTACCTCCGACAAATTATATTTACGCATGCAAAAAACAACTTCTGAGCACAAATGTCCTTATCTGGACAGATGAAAGAAAATGGAACTTAGTGAATGAAGATAATGGCAAATGAAAGGATAATAGGGAAAATGGCAAAATAGAGTTGAAATTTTTCTGTTGCTTCATTTGGAAGCGTTTTAAAAGAAAAAGTCCTAAGTTCCATGAATGGCAAATCAAAAGCAGTACATAAGAACCTGATGCCTGATTTTAATTAGCTTTGTAGCTTTCATTAGTTTTACCCAGCAGAATTATCTTTCAAAAACTCACTGAAGAATTAATTCTCAGACTGATCTAAGTTAGCTTAGAACTGTGCTTCTTAAGCCTAATTACACACACATAAAATATTGCAAATTTGTTATTTCAACATTTATTCATTTTACTGCTTAATTCTTTTAAAATACATTCTGTTTGAAGTGTGGTTTTGCTCCATATCAAAATTGATATTTAAAAAACAAATGTTCAGGCATGTACACCTTTTATAAGTATGTTTTCTCTAGCATAATGCATTCTATCCACATTTGGGCTAAAAATCTTCTTTCTCTATACGTCGCATGGAAACCAGTGGTGGTATTCAATTTTTTTTACTACTAGTTCTGTGGGCATGGCTTGGTGGACGTGGCATGGCTTGATGGGCATTTCTGGGTAGGAGTGGCAGGGAAGAATACTGTAAAATGTCCATTCCCTGCCCACTCCAGGGGAAGGTTACTGTAAAATCCCCTTTTTTTCCGGATCAGCTGGGACTCAAGAGGCAGAGAATAGAAGGGGTGGGGCAAGTCAGAGGTGTTATTTACAGGTTCTCGGAACTACTCAAAATTTCCACTACTGGTTCTCCAGAACTGGTCAGAACCTGCTGAATACCACCTCTGATGGAAACTTTGTTAAAATGCAGAATTTGTGATTCAAATGTTTTCTCATTTGTGTGTAAGTTTGATAAGTGTAACTGGAATTTTTTTCACCATCCTTAGACATAAAAAAGAAAGGCACTTTTGGGACTAGGGAATTGAGTTAAACTCTCCTGGTAATTCATAGAAAGAGCAGTGTAGTTTCCCTGGCAATTACAAAAAAATGGTTATTTGTTTTCCAAATCTAGCCTGCAGTCCTGAAATTCCATATTGTATCTATGCAGATTCAGTCCAATTTTCATGAATTTCCTATATGTATGCAGTTTCTTCTTCTAAAAGTATGATTTTTAAAAAATACATATCAAATTAAATTATTGTATTTTCATACTAAAGTCCTCAATCTAATTAAACTTTCTTTTTTAAAGCATAAACAAACAGCAGGAAAACTTCAAACTATCATTTTTTTTAATAAGGGCATTGAAAATTATTATAAAACAAAAAGAAAATGGATATTTGTATCACAGTTTAGCCTGGATGATGGCCTTTCTTCTCATACCTCATTTATTATAAACAGTTCATGCATAAAATTGCTACTGCAGAAACAATCAAGTAATTTCTGATTTATTGGCCATCAACCATCCTTCACCAGCTATATATAAAACTGGTAATGCTAGATAGTATGATTAACTAAGTTTAAACAAGGTTTGTATTCCTTTACACAGGGTGCTGTGTATTTCTCATATACATAGTGTGGCATTTTTATATGAAATAACAATACAATTAATCTAATATTAAATATAGAAATTATAACTGTGCAATTAAAATTTCACGCAGAAAAATAGCACATCTGTTTGCGTTTGTGGAGAGAGAGAGAAAACTAAATTACCATCAAGAGACTTTGACCATCAATTCACACATTCAATTATTAGAGATTCTGTTTTGTGACAGTTCCTTGAAGGTGTCCCAGATGACATATAGATGTTGGAGACATGGTGGTGCTATATAACATGAGAGATAAATCTATTATATTTCAAAGATTTATTTTCATTTTTGCTAATATACAACTAAGTAGCTGACTCTTATACATTATTTTTTTATCAGCATTCCAGTAGTATCCTATATGGCAGGAGTGTCAAACTGAATTTCATTGAGGGCTGCATCAGAGTTGTGTTTGACTCGGGGAGCCAGGATGGCCGTGGCCAGGGTGGGCAGGGCCAGCAACACATTACTCATGTCAGGGGATCCTATAAGTGGCCCGAGCACTCTGCCAGTGAAAGCAGGTTCTTGAACTCCATTTTAGGCTGCGATGGATGCCTGCAATCCTGTGACCCGACAAAAGGGCGAAGGACAAAACCGCGCCCGACTAAACCGTGTTGCTAAAACCGCGATGTCATCAGCGCGGCAACAACAGCGCGGAGACAACAGCGCGGAGACAGACGGGCGCTTTAACTTAAGGTAAGGGTTAGGTTTAGGGTTAGGTTTAGGGTTAGGTTTAGGGTTAGGTTTAGCATTACTTTTAGGGTTAGGGTTAGGGTTAGGTTTAGCATTACGTTTAGGGTTAGGTTTAGGGTTAGGTTTAGGGTTAGGTTTAGCATTAGGTTTAGGGTTAGGTTTAGCATTAGGTTTAGCATTACGTTTAGGGTTAGGCTTAGGTTTAGGGTTAGGTTTAGTTTTACAGCGCGCTTCTGTCGCCATGCTGTTGTCGGGGCGATTCAGCGCTCATTCATCGGAGCGCTTTAGAACATGCAGTTTTGTCACCGCGGTTTAGTCGGGCGCGGTTTAGTCGTTCACCCTTTTGTCGGTGAACCCTGCAATCCTATGCTGGTGAAAATGGAGCCTGGGAAGGCCACACACAACCCTCCTGAGCTCAGTTTTCACTGGCAGAGGCACCGCGGGCTGGTCTTTTGCTGTTTCCAAGGTGGCCCTGCCGGCCAGATCTAACCACCCCACAGGCCATATCTGGCCCCCGGGCCTTGAGTTTGACACCCCGGCTAGACGGCACCTTAAGTTGACCATTCCAATGAACAGAATACTGTTTCCTTCTCAGTATTCTGAGTAATCTTTGAGGAGATCTTCAGACCTCAGTTTCAATATTTTATGGTGTGCCTGATTAGATCTAATATAACAACAACATTCATTTATGAAAGTAAACCTTTTGGGAAAACTAAGGTTGTCGTGGTTTAATTTTTGTTTAGCAAAAACTGAGTGGTCGTGTCAAAATCTAAGAAACTGTTTTCTCTATTAGTATACTTTGGGGATAAAAATGTACTTTAGAAAATACAATTAAAGTATCATGTTCCATAATATTTAGACTTTGTTAGCCTCATAATCTTAAACCATGTTCTATCAGAAAAAAAAAACTAATAAGAATTTCAATACATAAGCAATCTAGTGTGACACAACTGAGGAGTAAATTTATATATTAAGGTCAAAGTTACAACTAAGTGTTTTCTACAAAAGCCATAGCCCCCCCAAAATGATTTTATAGCTAAAGTCTGATAACAAATAGTTATCAGATGCCCTGAAAAGATTAGAAAGTATAAAGATCAAAAATGGGGGGGGGGGGGATTAGCAGAATCAGTTAATGCATCTATCCCAGTGGTTCTCAACCTTCCTAATGCCGTGACCCTTTAATACAGTTCCTCATGTTGTGGTGACCCCCAACCATAAAATTATTTTCATTGCTACTATGTAACTATAATTTTGCTACTGTTATGAATCGTAATGTAAATATCTGATATGCAGGACGTATTTTTATTGTTATAAATTGAACATAATTAAAGCATAGTGATTAATCACAAAAACAATATGTAATTATATATTGTGAAATATTTATTTCTAATTACAAATAAATGAAATTTTGTCTTGAAGCATGGTGTAGCACAGGGGTCGTCAATCTTAAACACTCAAAGAGCCATTTGGATCCGTTTCCCAAAGAAAAGAAAACACCGGGAGCCACAAAACCTGGGTGGGTGTGGCCAACTCAACATTACTCCCACCCAGTCACCTGACATCCCTCCCAGACATGCCTCTCCCTCTCTCCTCTCCCCCTCTCTCTCATTTCTGTTTTTCTCTATTTTTCCTCTTCCTTTCTCTTCTTCCTTTCTTCCTTTCTTTCTTTCCCCTTTCCCTCTTTCTTTTTCTTTCTTTCTCATTGAATATGATAGCAAATCCAAAATGAATTTATTTATTGTAGGAAATTGTTTCTCTGTAATCTTTTCATAGTGAACTCTAAGTTGATAGAAGCTGGCAAGATTGTACTAACAGCAATAGGATATATATTTTGATTTCTTTTGAGTTTGACAATATAATACGTTATCCAAAATTATAAATAATCTTATTTTCAGATGCATTTTTGCCATATCTGTTATTTTCTTTAAAAAAAAAAATCAGACTTGCTTCCAATTTGTGCCTTCTGGCAAACTGCAGTTTTCTTGGCAGGAGATCTAGTTTGCCATTGCTTTCATCATAGGTCTGAGAAAGTTAGTTTCTTTCTTTCTTTCTTTCTTTCTTTCTTTCTTTCTTTCTTTCTTGTTTTCTCTTCCTTTCTTTCTCTCTGATTTGTTTCCCTCTCTTTTCCCTCTCTCTCATTCTCTGCCTTCAGAATTCGCAAGAGATAACCGTGAGAAAAGGGCTGGAGCTCTTCCCGACACTGAGTTGCCTGCAAAGGACACAGAATCGCAAAAGCAGGCAAGAGGCTTGTGCCTTCAGAAAAATAAGTATTTTTAACAATGGGAGCCAGAATATCCAAAATATCTTTGGTGAATAACTACAATAAATGAAATTTTGATCCAGCCTTATGGTTACTTTCACTTGAGGATTCTACACCAGTTAGAGAATAGTTGAAAATCTCTACATCCCCCAATATTAATAACACCAGTGAGCTAAATTGATTTATTTCTGATTTAGCTGTGATCTAATTGGAACTTCTAAAATTGAAGGGTTTTTATTGGTGGGGGTGAGATATTGTGGGGTTGTATCCCCATTAGAAGAAACTTTCTGAACTAATTTTTGAATTTTCAATGGTGTAAGGAGAATCCTATTTTAAGGTAGCTCCTTCTGTTTCGCCAGTTTCCCCATTTTCATCATGAGACAGACAACCCCGTGTCTCATGCTGTAAGTTTCTAAAGTTTTCATTTCTATTTCTCGGAGATATAAGTTTATGGCTCTGCAGCAACTTGGGGCACATCAGTGATTTTCATTTTTTTAGAATTTAGAATCAGCAAAAATGAACTGACAGATTGTCTTCATAATGCTTCTGAGGATTTGCAGAACAAAAAAAAAATCGTGGTATGAAAATCAGTTTTATAGCTCTTGTTTTAAAGATACCTAGAGACACCACTAGAGTCCAAAAAGCAAATTGGTTTGTAAAGACACTGATGCTTTTTACTATCTATAGCTATTTGCAGTGATATTCTTCCATCTAAAGAATATTTTTGTTAAAAACAAGCATTTGACAGGTGTAACTATTATTTTTTTTAAAATAGTGGGCTGAGTAGGATTTGTATACAATATATTTAGATATCTATGTAGATAGTACTAAAAGATTTATAAACTGCTCAATTAAATTCATTCTTTAGAAATTTATTAATATATCTCTGCTCGTAAGAGATCTTGGCATTTGACTTCTTGATCTGCTCCTATGATTCCTTCCATTTCATCCTGATGAAGTTATCTATACTGAAAGATAAGGATTAGATTAAACACAGAAAATTGGGTTCAAAGAAGTATGCTTTTGAATGAAATACAAATATATTCTTGCAGGAAAGTAGATGGACTGGGTATCTCAATGGCACTTCAACTTTCATAAACTATAAGTTATCATTAACTCATTACACTGAGCATATATCATAAACTAGGAACATATAGTGCATCTAAACAGTAGTAAAATCCATGCTACCTTTAAAGGAGAGTGAGTTTTCCCCTCTTGAAAATCCCACTAATCTAGTTGCAAAATTGATGCATGAATTTCCAACACTTGAGCCCCAGACTATATACAGGAAGATGTAGATCCTAAGAAACCTCCTAAGAGTTTGAGATCCAAAATATTCTTCCTGTACTCATGCATTCCAGCCAAAGCTGAGGAGCCATGAGTTGCTAGGCAACACCGTTCTCTGGTTGATTATTTCAAGAGTAGTAATAAAACATGCATTTTTGGTCTTCTCCTTTGCTTCATATAAAACCATGTGCTAATAAAATGTTATTAGTCAGAAGCTGAAGTATATTATGTTTCTGTATTCCTGATAATGACTACATATAAGTAGCTATATTTCTCTTTTTTATGTGTAGTCTAATACAAACAACTACATCATAAAGAAAAAAGGTATAACAAATACACAATTAAAAATTCCTCCTAAATATATATGTAGTAATTAAAATAAAGTAAATGTGGCAAAAAGTGACCCAATTACAGAAAAAATGATATACATATACATACATACATATATACATATATACATATATATATATATATATATATATATATATATATATATATATATATAACACAAATAATATAAAATTAATTCAATTTTTAAACTTATTCATTAAATGTAAATATATTACACTACTCATATATTTCAAAAAAATATTACAAACTCTTATTCTGGATCCATTCATTAAAATTGGTTTCTTTCATTATATATGATTTCCCTCTTTGCTGTGCCCCAAGCTTCATTAAGCCAAAGCTGTTCTAAGACGATAAATTTCATTTTTAAGAATATAGTTCTATGTCACATTAAGATTCTGAGCCATAATGTTTCTTTGAAAAAATGTATTGACATATAAAGCATTTTGAAAGCAAAACAAACATGTAGCTGAGCAAGATCATATCACCTTTAAAAAAACATTTCCAATTTTTACTATGCTAACATAATACCTAATGTCCATCCCCTTGTAAACATAAATATCTGAAGAATCCAATAGACACAAAATATTGTTGATGAATTAATTACTTTTTGAAACAATAAATATACTCCACATTTCTCCACACCTGACTCATTGAATCTGAAAAACTGGCTATTCCAGATCTTCATTTCACAATTCAGGTAAATAAGAATTGCTGTCAGGTGCAAGAAACCAGGAAGCAAGACAGTTCAAATGAATACAGGTTTATTGATTGTTAATGCCCTCTAGAAGAATCTGAACCACTAACAGTTAAAGCAAATTGGCAGAATCAATAGAATTCAAGGTGGGCTGGACTTAAATACCTTGGGGGGTTCAAAGGGACTCGAGACTGATGAAATGTTTGACCCTTCCCTTGGGCTCAGCCCAGTCATCTCCTATAAAATGCTGACTTTCATTTTTTTTTAATCTTACAAAATGGACAAAATATGGTGGAAATCCATAGCTTCTTAAGCTTCAAATAGGAGGAGGAAGGTGTGTTGTAATTGCTTGCTGCCTTGGGTTATTTGTAAAAATAATGGAGGAATACAAACAAGTAAACCTAAAATATATTCAATCTGAACCACATCAAAGGATCTTCCAGCATCCAGCAGAATTAGAAGAGTTCATTCCAATTTGCATACTTCAGTGTTCATAATATCAATCACCAGGTAAACATTGTTAGATGCTTGTCTATTTTTTATAAATCCAGATGGAGAATGGGTAAATTATTGATGGAAATATTTTCTGAAGCTTCCTGCCTTGCTTTCACTTAATATTTAACCTCCAAATTAAACAAACACATTGGCTTATGTATCTGGTGGGGGAGGAATTTTTTTCACATTATAAAAATATAATATGATAAAGGAAATATAAAAGTTTACAACTTTGATTATAGACCTCCAACAATATACATTATGTGAAAATAGGCCTATAAAGGTGTTGTACCATTCAGCTGGAGGTCGATCCAGTCTATGAGTTTTTCCCGATTTTATAGATTGCAGTATCTCTGTAATTTCTGGGGTTGTGCCAATTTATCTTTAGCTTCCTGAGAATGGTCTTGTCAATATTGCTTAATAAATCAATAATTTTCTGCTTGGTTTTAGGTATTTGTAGTTTTAAAAATCAGTATAAAAATTACAACACTAGTGATTATTTATTCTGTCACAGTCTATAATAGTCCATCATTGGCCTGAAGTCCAGATAAAATATTATAGATTTTTCTCATTCATGCAATAAGCCAATAACTTTTCTCACATAATGCCCAATATTTCTAGTTAATACATTTTTCAATGTAGAAGTCTCAGTTTAAGCTTTGCTATTAATGCTTGATATGATTCATTTGTGGGACTTTTAGTATATAACAAGACTGAATCTTTAATCATCCTTTCTAATGGCATAAGATTAGAGTATCTAAGTCTGTCTTTTTTTTTTTTTTGCTGAGGTAAAAGTGGTAACGGACCTCTTGATTGATGCCTTGAAATGCCTTAAATATATCCCAGAGATTTAACACATTAATAGAGTACCAATTTATATTTTTTAAAAATCAAATTTCCTTCTTAATATATTCCACAATGATCACCTCTCAGGGAAGAAATATTCAATATTCTAAAACTGGCTGATTTTTAATTGGGAGAGCATTGGAGCACAGTCAGAGTTTGAAGTGGACCTTTTGAAGATTTCATAACTTCATTAAGTAAAGAAGAAGAGATTGAAAAAATAATATAAGAAGAAATAATTTTTGCATTTATGAACTATGTAGGTGTATGTGTGAAAAAGTATATTCTCTCCAAATTAATGAAAAAATAGCAAATTAGCTTAAATCTCAAACTATATATATTCTACAGTTTAACTTTGAATCATTTAAATTAAAATCTGTAGCACAGATTATAAATTTATAATTTGTAGAATATAGTTTAAAGAAACAGCTATGAGATATTCTTTAATGGATCTATGCAAGTTAACCATAATAGTGGACAGTAGGTATTCTTAGTATATATTTTTAAAAAGCTTTAGCGTTCATATTCCATATCAACTTTAAGATTACTGCTAAATGTAATGGCTACCAATATATTTTATTTGATTTGATTCTGTGCCATTGATTCTATGCCATATCTATTCTTAACAATCACACAGTTAGATTTTCTTCAGAAAATTCTGTCCCCAACCTGGTGTACCAACATCTCTGCAATTATTTCCATCCACCTTGCTTCTAATTATCCTCTTTTTCTCTTTCCTTTTACCATCCCCAGCATCCGAGCTTTCTCCAAACAAAAATGATCCTTGCATTTCTGTCTCAACCTAAAAATTCTGAGTTTGATTTGTTTTATGATACATTTTTTCTTTCTATCCTGCTTCTTTTAAGGCCAACTTTTTGTTTCTATAATGTCACGAAGAAAACAACTGAGTGCTGATCTCTGTAGGTGTATATAGATCATGACATCTGAATATATTTTCTAAGGTTTTTATTGCTACTCTACCAACCAATAGTTTGAAGCATATATTTGATTGACATTTTCTTTATAGTTGATAGTTGTTTCTAAAAAGACACCCTAGGAAATTGTCCACTACTTCAGTTTCTTAATTGTCAGTTTTAAAGCTGTTTTTTTTTGTACCTACTGTCATTATATGCTTTTTTTAATAGCTGATTGGCTTATGGCAGAACCAACAGATTGGGAGTAGTAATAGATTAAACAAACTCAAAACTCAAAACTTGTTTTAGGCAAAGGGATTATAGGAATTATTTATTCTACCTTAATATTAAATCTCTTATGGGCAGCTGCTTTGGAGCAGTCTGGACCAAAAGATCTGAATTAGATTTCAGCTCTTAATTTTTGTTGATGACATTCTTATTTTATTGGGAGCTCCCGCTCAAATTCATTCATTCCCACATATACTTCAAAGGGAGAATTACATTTCAAAGGATTATGCTATCCTTCTGTCTAATACAAGACCTAAATATATTTGAAAATGGATAATATACTAAAGTTTATTGCTCCCTCTTTCTAAATAATGTGAAAGTTAAATCATGTATTAGATTTAACTAAGATTTTTCAACAGTCTTCTTCCAGCAATATGGTCTGTTGACAGCCTTTATAGAGATTGATCTGCTATTGCAATTGCTTTCTCTTATTAAACAACTGATGAGTGTACTGTTCTCCTTTCTCTTTGGACAGCATAGTGCCACAGGTGAAAAAAGTAACAGGTTGAATCAGCAGAAATCTGATTTGTAGCCAAGCAAAGCTTTTCAACCAAGAACTTAAAAAAAAGGCAAAGAATGAAAGTGGCAGAAGAGTCTACAAAATAGACAATAAAGTCATGCGAAAGAGTAAGGCTATATAGTGTTTATTCAATGGACATAAAGCAATACTGCTCTTGACTCTGAGGACACTCTTCTAAAAGGGCCATGACCAAAGAATAATGCCGCCCCTCCCGAATGAAGAATGTATGTTGTTGAATATTTTATTATATGTTTCTCTGTTAATGTTTGTCTTCCCCCTCCCTTGATTTTATGTGAGCCGCCCTGAGTCCCCTCAGGGAAAAGGGCGGCCTACAAATATTAATAAAATACAAAAAAAAAATACAAAAAAAATGTTGGAATGTTGTTTGGAATGTTTATTTAATTTGTATGCCGCCCCACTCCCGAGGGACTCAGGGCGGCTAACAACCAAAGGTGGGAAGGGGGTACAAATAAGACAAAAGACAAACAGATTAAAAACCACAACAGTCACAACATTTCAGGTGGGGCTGGAAATCCATCAGCCCCAGGCCTGCCGGAACAACCAGGTCTTCGTGGCTTTGCGGAAAGCCAAAATGAAAGAAATTAATTAAATATTATAGACAGATGGATAGGTAGATATAGGTGAGCTCTAAAATTAATGGATATGTTATCGGAAAACCAGTTGATAGTTGTTTTTCACTAGCAGGAAACACTTAAAGGAATTGGAAACAAAGCCAGGTGAATCCATCAAACACTTTCCTTAATTTGCAATTAAAAAAGAAAACACTGTTATTTGCCAGCCTTAACACTGAGATAAATCAGGCTCTAGCTATGGGAGCACAATATTTTATGTTATTCTATTTTTCTGCTAAAAACTGTTGAATTCTACTTTAATAGATCTATCTGTCTGTGCCCTAAGTACCCTATTTTGGTCCAATATAACTATTAACTTGAAAAGGCTTATTTGCAAGTCTTTTCCATTTTACACAAGGAAAAAAAAGGACAGTCAAATGATTCAGAAAAAGCATATCCTATTGACACTCAATTAACTTTTTTAAATCAAGGAGCTGAGCCAGATCAATTCGTGCTGAAAATTAAACAGATAGGAGAAATTAATGCCTGATTTAATCTTTTCAATGGCTTTCTTTCTCCAAATGCATTAGTGTAGGATTATCAAATCTGGGTTGAAAAAATTCAGGCCATCACTGGATGGTAGAAATGGCAAATAGAACACTCTTAACTCTTTGCTGCCATCTAATGTTCATCTGGATTTTTTCTGGTTCATACCGTATCTGATAGTCCTAAAATAGCTATCTCCTTCAAAGCTCAAATAATTCTATATTCTTTCTGAGTTGATTGGAAATGTAAATAAAATCATTTCAGGGTCTCCTATAAATGAGCAAATCTAAATGTTCTTTATTCTATATAATCAAGCAGGTGTAAATATATGTTTACGTTTATAGCAGGTGTGAACACTTATCTGAACACTGTACACAGAATTTCAATGCCTGATTGTAGGGTTGTGTGTTTACCTTCTATTTGTGATGTGAAGCAGAAAATTACTTTTAAGTGCTCAGCCTACCAAGGATTTGAGCCTTCAAATGGTGTGCCTTTTGCACCCCCTACTGATTCTTTTTCATGTCATGTTTTAAATCAATAAACTTTACAATACCTGCAGTTGTGTTTGACTTAACATCCTATAGAAAATTATCTGAGCTAATAGTATTAGTTGAGGCTTCTCAACTAATTCAGAAAAGACTCTTAATATTTAATAAAAAAGCAACATTTAAATATAGTGCCAAATGGTAGCATTCAAACTGCTTTATGAAAATACCTGAGTACTTACAGAGAGACATTGTACTTTTCTCTGCTTAACAAACACTCCATTTCCTGTCATAGTGTTGACATAGGAGATCCACAGATAGTGATGACACCAGGAACTGTAGCAAGAATTCAAAATATTAGGACTATAGCAGATATTTAAATACCTTCTTCTAGACATCTTTAGAACCCTCCCATTGTGTAGAAACTTTTCAAATTTGGCTAATGCATTCAAATTTTTAGTTATTAATCTAATGTGAGCATGAGCATTTTGCATATCCTAGTGAAACTCTAAGGCAGCCTCCACTGTGTTTGAGTAATGAACAATCTATGTTATCTGTATCATTGTTTGGGACTGTACAATAATCAGTTTCAGATAGGAATTAAATATTAAACAAAATGCCACAGATGATAAATAAAGATCTCACTTATTTTTAAGCACCGTTTTGATCAGCACTGAAGAATCTCTAAACACATATTGATTTCTATTCTCTTGCCATAGATGAAACGTCATTCATTAATAATACAATCCAGTTTGTACTGTATATTTGCATGTGAAACATAAATGAGGATGCTGAGATGAGTGCATGAAATATGCTTTTGACTGCATTGAATTACTATAATCTGAGCCTTAACAAGTTGCATGATAATGTCATATCCGACTCACAGAAGGTTGACATTAACTTCCCTCAGGTAAATCAGGTATATCCTTCCTTAGCAGCATTTACATACAGTCGCTTTGAACAGCAGAGGTAATATCAACTGTAGGAGAATTGTAAATCACATTAACAATAGAGCATGACACAGCTACCAGTTCCATTAACTATCTGTAGAAAGTAGAATGCGTAATTAAGTGGCTATTGTGATATGTGTTATTTGAATTGAGGCCTCCTGTTGCAATATTTTTGTCTACGAAGAAGCAGAATTTTAATGCAGGATAAAGAAAAGTTGATCAGATATTTGAGTGATCACAATTGGGCATGTAAATTCACATTCATGGGTGACATCATGGAACACCAATGTCAAGCAGATGCAAAAGGACAAGCCAAAAACTTTTCAGAATTTTATATATCCAAGTAAGGATGGAATCTTTGAGGCAACCAAAATTTGATACAGGAAATCTGGCATACATTTCGCTATTAAAGACACAATAGACAGGATCAACAGTAGAGAGGTAACAAAATGCCAGCATTTATTTAATAGAAACTGAAGTCCTAGAACCTTAAACTTATATATCTTTAAGATATACTTGGTGTGGAAACTCTAGATTGGGACCTGAAGCTGAAAAATGGTAAAGACAAAAAATGTTTGCAACATTTTGAAACTGCTGGGATTCTGAAGAAGAATTCCTGTTTCCTTAGGAAACTGAAGAATTAGCAGAGATAATATCACTCTTTGGCACTGTTGAAGCATACACACATTATTTCTGTACAATGTCCATCATGCAATTCTTTGCATATGTGTAAGCAGTGGTATGAAGACTAGAGAAAAACTGCTAGAAATAACAAGGCAAGGAAATTAAAGGCATGAGATTAAAAAGAAAAAAAAAGAAACACAACAAAATTGAGTTTACACCAAACTGTTTTTGCTTCTCCAGCATTTAAACACTACTTCATACATGGCTTTTTGTTTTTTTCAGGGTCTCATCAACTCCACCCAACCACAACTTCCTTGATCTTCTAATTTGTAATTTAATTTGTAATTTAATAAATTTATATGCCGCCCAATCCCGTAGGACTCCGGGCGGCTTACAAATACAAGATAAAACAAAATAAAAAATAGGGGAGAACAATTTAAAAAAAAACACACCATACACTCGACTTAGCTGGGGGCTGGACCTCATTCATGGGTCAACAGCCCCAGGCCTGCCAGAACAGCCAGGTTTTGGTGGCTTTTTGGAAGGCCGCGAGAGTGGGAAGGATCCGGATCTCTGCGGGTAGATTGTTCCACAGGGCCAGAGCAGCTACAGAGAAGGCTCTCCCCTGAGGGGCCGCCAGCCAGCATTGTCCGGTCGACGGCACCCAGAGGAGGCCCAGTCTGTGAGTTCTTATCGGTCGTTGGGAGGTATATAGCAGGAGACGGTCTCGCAGATATCCAGGCCCAAGGCCATGTAGGGCTTTAAAGGTAATAACCAGCACCTTGTAGCACGTCCGGAGACCAATAGGGAGCCAGTGCAGCTCGCGAAGGATAGGTGTAACATGGGTGTAACGAGGTACACCCGATATCGCTCGCGCGGCTGCATTCTGGACCAACTGTAGTCTCCAAACACTCTTCAAGGGCAGCCCCATGTAGAGCACACAGTTTTACCACACAGATTTTTTTCTCCTGCCATCAACTTAATTTTATGTTTCTTCTGACCTACCCAAATCTCATATTTATATAAAGATTTTATTTTACTTCTTTTGAAAAACATTTATTCCTCACAATAAACCATTCACAACCCACAACGTTTCTATACTTTGAAATTTTTTCATCTTTGTTTATTTCTTAGTATACATTCAACCCAGATACACAAATTTGTCTGGTTAATCTGTTTGGTTTTTTTTACATTTATGTGTAACTCGCAGATGTCTACTTCATTTTCTCCATCCATCACACTACCTTGGGTTTTGATGTATCAATTTTCAGATGCATACTCCTTATTACAAGTGAACATTCAATGCAAATCACATTCTCAGCAACACTAGAACATTGGTATATAAAAGTACATGTATGTTCATGTGTCAACAACACATTTTAACATCAACAACATTCTATATTTATTTAGCAAATTAAGTAGAGATCATATGCTGTGCATGCTCCATGCTTGATGTTAAAATATTCACCAAGTGTTTCATATTCTTATCCATGCGTAGTTTTTGTTCTGTTCTTATTGCATTTTAAATTCAATGTTCATCTCCATATGCAAAAGGTCTGTACATATTTTCTAAATCCGTAAATGTCCTATAATACGAATTTCCTCTCAAGGGATGTCAGAATGACCTTGGTACATATGTGGAGGAAAGTGTAGAAAAAATACAAGCGTAGCACATGATACCCCTATCTCAATAACCAGATGAATTATATAAATTTCATCTACCTATCTGACATAAAGGTACACTATACTTCCTAACTTTGGTTTGTTGTCATTTCCCCCCCCCCCAAAAAAAAATCCTAGGCACATTTACAAACAAATCCTCTTGTATTATCATATTTTCCTTTGTCACTTTTCCTTTTGCATAGGGGAATTCCTCCTCCTCCTCCTCCTCCTCCTCCTCCTCCTCCTCCTCCTCCTCCTCCTCCTCCTCCTCCTCCTCCCCTTCCTCCTCTCCATGACTTTTTGACAAAATAGGGGCCATTTTGGTCCTGTCCATTTTCACTGTTTTTATTCCAGGGTACTGGAATAAATTTGCATGATTTGAAACATCATCTGCTTCTAACAATTTACTATCGGTAGTACTTTCATCCACATTTTAGAAAGCCGCTTTTCCCAGTACAAAAGGCTCAATGAATCAGGATGGGGTAGGGTTTTTTGTTTTTTTTGGCTCATCAGTTAAAAGAAAAAAACAACAACCTTATCATAACAAAAATAGCTCAGAGGAAAAAAGAACTCTAGTGTGATTGATCAGTTCTAATAACCCATCTTGAAATGGCACTGAAGAATGATACCAAGTTAGCCATCTGCTGCTTAGCTAGGTCCCTGTATATAGCAAGCATATTGTATAAACTAAATCACTATTACACTAGCTTTTTAGTGGAAGAAATTCCAGGAACTAATAAAAAATATTTGTAATATTGAAATGTTCAAGCACTGTCTAGCCTGGTTGCTAGGGAACACTCTGTATTTAATAATCCCTCTGCAAACTCTGGTCTTTTGCATCAAAGAGCTAATAACAGACCAAAAACCTCCCAATATTATTAGTTAAAGTACAATTTAACTTTTACTTGGAACTTTGGTATTGTTGCTGTCACCACTGTTGCAATAAAAAGCCAGTGTATAAAATCAGTGAACAACAAATGTATAAACTATGGATAATCATAGTAATAAATGCATACATTTATTTTAATTTTAACTTGTAACTATAATGCCAGGTTCACTTCTACCTTCCCTTCTAAAAGCAGACAGTATTTTCCTACTACTAATATGTTATAAATTCTTATGAATGCTTTTTGAATAAAGCACAGAGTAAAAATTATCCAAAGAAACACAAGAAGTAAATATCTTTTACTAGACCTAAGTGCAAAATCTCCATGTTAAAATAAATTCTAAGTGTAACTTGCACAGATTAGACAGACTTTCTAAATATTAAATGGGTCCCAACTTCCAAAAACATCTACATATAGAGAATTCTTCCAATCATGTGATGCTCAATTCATTCATTTTCTTCCATCACAATCAAAAGACTCTACTATATTACTGCCTCTTAAAAGTATTATAAATACATACATAATTGTTTCTAAAATGTAGTGTTTGAAGTACTCTATGGAACCAATATATCATAATGGAAAACATATATTTGTCCATCAATTTACTCATCTGGACACAGATGTAGCATTTTCAAAATGTTAGGCAGGATACTACATTAACCAAATTGCAGAAACACCTATATGACCAAACTCAATTTTATGAATGTTTTTATGGCACTCATTAAACAGTTGTAAGTCCTGATCCATTCTCCTGAATGGATTTACTAGAAACTGGCAAAAGCTGATGGAAACTAGTAAAAAAATGTCATAAATGATGTCACATGACCATTGGACAACACAACTGGTCTTAAATGTGAACCAGTTGCCACGTTGCCCAGAGTTGTTTCAATAGTGAGATAAGAAACAAACCTGAACAAACCTGAAATGCAATCATGTGACTGTGGGAAGGGGGGCAGTGAGATATTTTACAACAGTCAGAAATGCTTTACAGACCCTAAAGCAATCTTTCTGAAACTGTTGTAACTCTGGACAGTCATTAAACCTAGTTGCAAATTGATAGATTTTTATGGAGCTCTTTTTTGTCTCTTTTCCTAGGGACAAGTAAACCCTGCAACAAGAAGTTACAAGACTGTTGTTAAATAGATTATAATATCTTGGGAGCAGTGAACAATCTATGGTAGTTATTTGTGTGAACAGGAAAGGAATGGCATTCCCCAAGTAGTTGGGAGACAAATGCAAAATTTCTTAGTGAGCCAAACGATGTCTTCTGACTGTGTCTGAAGTTGAAACTGGAATAAATTTTATTTATTTAACAAACTTCAATAGCAATATACTATATACTATCAGAGGAATGGAATCAAGATCATGTGAAGTGTTAATACCACTTTATAATGCCTTGGTAAGGCCACATTTGGAATACTGCATCTAGTTTTGGTCACCATGATGTAAAAAAGATATTGAGACTCTAGAAAGAGAGAAGAGAAAGAGTGCAGAGAAAGCAACAAAGATGATTAGGGGGCTGGAGGCTAAAACATATAAAGAACGGTTGCTGCAACTGGGTATGTCTAGTTTGATGAAAATAAGAACTAGGTGTGACATGATAGCAGTGTTCCAATATCTCAGGGGCTGCCACAAAGAAGAATGAGTCAAGCTATTCTCGAAATCACCTGAAGACAAGAAGCAATGGTTGGAAAATAATCAAGAGAAGCAACCTAGAACTAAGGAGAAATTTCCTGACAGTTAGAACAATTAACCAGTGGAACAACTCCAGAAATTGTAAATGCTCCAACACTGTAAATTTTTAAAAAGAGATTGGATAACAATTTCCCTGAAATGATATAGGTTTCCTGCATAAGCAGACAGTTAGACTAGAAGACCTCCAAGGTCCCTTCCAACTCTTCTATTCTATTCTACTTTACTCTACTCTATCTACTCTATTCTATTGAAAAGATTCAGAGCATGAAAATCCCATATATATACTATAAAGCAGAATAGCAATAGCAATAGCACTTAGACTTATATAGTGCTTTACAGTGCTTTATAGCCCTCTCTAAGGGGTTTAAAGTCAGCATATTTCCCCCAACAATTTAGGTCCTCATTTTACCCATCTCAGAAGGATGGAAGGCTAAATCAACTTTGAACCTGGTGAGGTTTGAACTGCCAAATTGCAGTCAGCGGCAGTCAGCAGCAGTAGCCTGTAGTACTGCACTCTAACCACTGCACCACCATGACTCATGAAAGCTGGTACATGCTTGGACAATTGGAATTATTCTTTTTTTTAATAAACAAGATAATTACACTTTTTCAAGCAAGATAGAAAAAGCTAACATTACTTTCTGGAAATTTTGTGTGTGTGTGTGTGTGTGTGTGTGTGTGTGTGTGAGAAATCACATAATTACTTTTAAATCTAGGTTTATTCAATTCAATCAATGAAATCTTCAAAGTTCGGATCTTAAGTACATTTTTAAAATTGCATACCAAAAGCAGAAACATTATTGCAATTACATTTATCCACTTGGCACCACTATTTAATAAAATACTTTTAATATTAGCACTAATATGAGTAGTAAGATACTGTCAATAATATGATTTAAAATATTGATAATAGCAGTTTAAAAAGAATTTCTGGAAGGCGTTTAAAAAGATGTGCCTTAGTATTTCCAGATGATTGTCAATCCACCACTTGCAGACTAAATATGGACTTTTAAGAGAAAAATATATCTCAGGAAATTGGAAACAGAATCTGTTTTCCATGCTATGCAATATACAATGTACTTTGATTTAAAAAAACCTACTAAGATAGCCATTTCAAAGTATTTCTTCAGAAAATATTGATTGAGTAAATTCTTGAATTTTTCATCTACTTTGTCACCTCCACAATATTTTCTGCATTTTATTAAGATGGAAATGAAACATTGATATATGTATTGCTTTTATTTTGCTGAGAATGGATTGAATTACCTCTGTATGAGTTTTGATTTTCCAGGAAATTTGAAGCATATGGAATCCTTATATGAATCCAGAATTGAGAATTTCCAAGTCAGTTCCTATACCTTGTTTATCTTCTAAACACTTTTCAGAAGCATAAACTTTCTAAAACAAAAATGCAGTTATATAGCATTTGCAGGAAGCCAGTCACATAGATGCAATTGGTTGTAGAAAATTCAAATAATTACTTAGGTGTATGGAAGTCACATGATCTGGGGATAAGAAAATTAATTTTAGAATAAAACATATAACATATAATTATAAAACATGATCCAATATTTTTCCATATTATAAAATGTAGAATAAAGAATCAAAGTATCCAAAACAAAAATAATCAGTGGACTTAGATTTTTGTTAAAATGGCATATATAATTACAATCATAACATATAATTAATTTAGTAAAACCTGTTTGGTTTGTTTGTTTCTTGGATCCCTCAGTAAATTTTAAAGAGAGTTGGTTATTTATCTTTCTAGGTTTGAAAGCCAATAAATTTGAAGATGTGTTAAGAAATAAGATTTGGTCATGCTCTGTGGCTTTCCATACTGATTAAAAATATTTAATATTGTTAATATGGGATGTAGTAAGTAATTTAGTAAGGCAGTTGAGATTTAGAGTTCCTAATGTGATATTAAATTATATTCCTAAAATTTGGAATTTATTTCTTTAAAAAAAACCTTTAGATCTACCATTTTTGGACTGTTGAAGAAAATATGTTTCTAGAAAAATATTTGTATACCTGAGACCAAAAATAAAGACTTTATGAAATATATGTACTCAATTCTGAATTAGACTCTCTTTTGATAACAGTGGAAAGACTGGACAAATGATTCCAGGACACTCAGTTTTAACTTGTTTTATTATTTTTAATCCTACATGATTGATTGTTGCATTCTCTCTATTTTTCCTTTTACTCTCTGTAACATAATATAATATGTTGTACAGAATACAGGGTAAATATATGCCTTACCATAAATTTGACTATGGTTCCTGATCAGCATTGATACTGATGCTGAGTTGAAAACACACAGACAGTTACTGGGAAGAGAAAGCTGAATAATGATAATGAAACATGTATAATATTGTGACACAAATGCTTTGGTGTATTTACTTGAGTCAGACATTAGGATGCTACTACATAAATCTAGTGTGTGCTAACATAACCACACACATTACAGGTTTTGCTGCAGGTACTGCCATGTAGAAATAAATTGTGAACAGGAATAAGCAGATAAGTCAGTACCAGAATGCTTCTTTCTGTAGTAGATAGTGCCATTTTTTCCTGCTGAGAGCTTTAAGAAATGGGTGGGAAGTCTAGCATAGAAAGCCCAAACAATTTACAATGTACTGCACCTTTAAGGAAACGGTGTCTTCTATTGTGAGAGAAAAAAGAAGGACTGAGAGATTCACTTAATGAGGTCGGCAGTGAAATCATTCTTTCACCTGTGCCTCTAAGCAGTTTCCTAATGATGAAAGTAAAGCAGTAAACTTTTTTGTTGTTGAATCCTTCAGAAGAGAGGAAAATCTACCCTTAGAGCTCCCGTACTGGTGGGAGAGTTGGCTGCAAGTTTGTTTAATCCAGAGCTAAAAAGGATCCTGCTTGGAAAAACCCTGAAGAATCAGCTTTTAAATTTAGGACTGGCACTGTGCTTTAGCAGAGGCTATATGCTTAAGAACAACCTGCAGAGAACTTCTGAAAAGTGTTGCAGTAAGTCAATTGACTGGTAGAGACGGATTGCCTAATAGCCTATCCATCCAGCCTAGAAAAAGAAAATAACACTATTGGCAAGACACATAAAAGGCAAACTTGACTAGAGAGAAAGAAATCTGGAGACAATTTATTTAATATAAATCACATTTGACTTCAAAAGCAGTTATTTACATTCTTAAATCCACTCAGAGGGTAAGCCAATACAATTCACATAGTTTTTTGCACATTTTTCTTGTTCTTACTATGGATTACTTATATATGCCAGATCCAATCTACTTATAAATGGATTGTCATGTATAAAAAGTTGGATTTGGCAAGTTCTGTGACATAGAAACGCCCATAAACTATCACTTGGTTATTCCTCCTCCTTATTAACCTATTATTTACATTATTTTACAGATAGAAATTTGGGGAAAGAGTTTACTACCAGATAAGAGGATGCTTTTATGAAAGAACTCTACACTGAGAGACTCACTTCTTCATGTTCATAAGGCATTCCTTCAACGCTGGGAATAGGTAGACATTGCATGGTGCCAAATCTGGACCGAATGAGGGGTGTAATCAAACAGTGGGTTCCAACTTCATTATTATGCCTTGGTGGTTGGTAAGTTAAGCTGCAGTTTACAATAAAAGGCGCCTAATAGGGAGAAGACTTCATCCACTACTTGGCTTCTTTCCTCTCCATCTATGAACTCATTCGCCATAAATAAACGATAAAGAAATAAAAACAATAAAGAATACCACCAACACCACCACAGCAAATAATATTACACCAAAATTAGAAGTATTAAATACTTAAGAACTCTAAAATGATTTCCTAAATATCTCTGAAACAAAATAGTCTTAATTGAAGATGTCAAGATATAAATAGATACCACTGTAAAAAGGATTCAGTGAGTTTTTAAAAAGGCATTGCTAATGAATGTTTTGATCAGCTCTAAAATGGACTGTTTTACATAGCCATCTACAGCAAGTCTCAGTGGTGGTGGTGGCATCAGTATGCAACTCTTATGGATTTACATCTCAATCTCTCAGGCAATTCTGTAAGTCATGAGTTTGCATTGTGACATGACTCATATTTCATCACTTTTTCATACCTTGTGAATACCTCTAGTGGAGTCTGAGACATAAGAAGCTATACAAAGCTGCTTAAAAAGATTCATTGTGTTTATGCTTTATGTATATATCACTAACTAAAAAGCCTATAGCTAAACTATATCAAAGTAGTATATAATATTCCATAGTTCTAGTAAGTATTCTCTGCAATGGGCTTGCTTAGAAAACATTTTAACAGTAAGAAAAAAAATGTGCTTAGATCTCAAATACCTTCTTAGATGCAAAATATTTGGATTTTTAAAGCTTGTACTGAACATGTACTTATTTCAGTTGCCATATTAATTTACTCTGCAAAATATTTATATTCAAGCCTTGCAATAAAATACTAAAACCTATTGGAAATGAATCACCTAAAATAATAGGCTAATAGTATTAGCTGCATTAACAGAAGGCCATGTGTGCAATAAAAATTATGGATAGGGTTATCTTTGCTTTGCAAAGTCATTTTTAAAGCATCAACTCTCTGTTATCACTTTATGGCACTACTGTGTCCTGCCAAATGTTAGGAATTATTTAACATTTGGCAGGACATAGTATTACCATCAAATTATCAGATGCATTACAATGATGTTATAAACTGAGATTTTCTTTTAGGAAATTTGAAAGAAAAAAAATGATAGGTTTGTATGGCAATGCTGGAAGAATAGTTTATTGCCTTATGGAAAGAGGTTTCTCACATACAAAGTGGATCTCATCAGTTGCTCATCATAATTGATGGAATTAAGAGTTATTGACACAAAACAGAGGGGGGGTTGTCTTAACTTAGAAATTTTTATTTATTTGGAGCTAACAAATCAGGACCCCAGGTTTCAACTTTACACTGAACCAACAACTTACTCCTTTAACCTAGGATTGACATTTTAAAAAACATATCAAGATATTACAACCGCACAGAGATAAGCTACCAAAAGCAAGCATACTGCATTATGGCTTAGTGTGATATGTAAATGTTGCTATGCTCTGAGAATGTCTTTTCTTTCATGCTTTTATTGTCTGTTAGCAGGCCTTTTTGCTAGGCCGTAACTGGCAGCAAAATCTTCTATAGGAAATGGTTTAAACAGGTAGCTAGATAGGACTTGCAAAGTCTGCACATCTAGCCACACAGGACGGATGTAGCCGACCACAAATTGTTCTTGATACCTATAGAATTTGCTTGTTTTGTACTTGCTTGGAAAACAGCTAAACTAGGGCACACACGTGAAACTTAGGAAGCGCGCAGTTATCAATTCTATTATTGGTCCAGATGCATAATTTGTAACCAATGACATTTGCAATGTTTGAAAACCTCATTTGCGTATGAAAATTTATATATTCAGCTTTGCTACATAATAAAGTTGTCATTCACCCAGAGAGATCGTGCCCTCAAGTTCTTTCTAGGATTAGCTTCGTGGGTGACCCCCTTGATTGTTGTGCCCAGGTGCCGCCCTGGAGAAGCCGTTCCCTCCAGGGACGGACTGTGGTGAACAACAAGTGGTGACCCCGACGTGATTTTTTCCGCCGGACCGACGCAGTCTCGCCGCTGCGTGCCTGAGACCCCATCGCTTACCCGCGCGCTCGTCGTCGTTCGTGGAAACGACTGATCTTTCGTAAGTATGGGGGCGGATCTGTCCAAGGAGCAGGTGGCTCATGTTAAAGAACTTGGCCAGATTCTCAGAGCTTCTAAAAGTCAATTAAAAAAGAAATTTGTCTTTCCTACCAAATCTGAATTACGCCAACTGTTAATACACATTTGGCAAAACTGCCCCTCCTATCCTCACCATGGCTCCCTTAAACCTGGACCATGGGTGAAAATAGGCACATATCTCCATCAGGAACCTCGTGCTCCTACTCCGATGCTCCTGACTTGGAAGGTTATACTTGCTGCTCTTAGACTCCATCATTCTGACCCTTCTCCTGTTTTTCCCATAGAACCCCCTGATCTTACTCCCCCACCTCCTTATTTAGATCGCCCTTCAAGTTTTGTCCCGTCTGTCTCCTCTCCCTCTGTTTCCCCCCCTCCCTCTCCTTCTGTTTCTGACATTTCGCTCACATCACCTCCCCCTCCTTCTTCTGATCCTGCCGGCGTTTATTTTGCTTCCTCTCTCTCTCTCCCTACTATGGCTGGCAGTGCTGTGGCTCGTGGTTTGGCTTCTGCCCGAGCCGATCCTTCTCTTACCCCAGATGATCTGGAACTTCTTTCTGCTTTTCCCGTTGACTTAACGGGCGCCGCTGCTCCCGTCTATGAAGACCTCCCTTTTAGAGTGCTGAAAAATCTCAGACACTTGTCCACTATTTCTCAGATACCCACCCTTTTTGTAGCCCTAATTACAAAAGCCCTTCAGCTCCAGTGGAAGCCTCCTTCAACAGCTTTTTTCTATCAAAGACGCTATAACTGTCTTTGCCGATGGGAGCATGTGCCTGGCAGGAGGATGGTACATGGCACACCCAGCTCACAGAGCCACAAAAATCTGCTCAAAGAGATGAATTGGCCACTTCTTTCTTGGCCTTTCAGTTATTTGACAAACAACCGTTTAACTTAATTCTTGCTAGTCTTTATGTGACTCAGATTATAACTTCTTTGTGTGAGTCTTATCTCTCTTCTTCTGTTGATTCACAACTTTTGTCTCTGTTTCTCACTTTACAAGGTCTTGTCTCCTCTCGCTGTTATTTTTTCCATGTCTCCCATATCTGAAGTCAGCCCTTCTCTGGGCCTCTCCAGGAGGGCAATGATGTTGCTGACGCTGCGGCATCAGCCCCCCCACCCCACGTCAATGTTTGTTCTGCTATCACACCTTGGGATAGCCACTCTTACTTTCACCAGAATAAAAAAGCGCTCATAAAACCATTTGGCATTACTGCAAATGAGGCATCTGCTATTATTCAACTATGCCCCACCTGTAGCCAGCAGGCAAACCCTCTCCCTATGGGAGTTAATCCCTGAGGGACAGAGTGTTGCCAAATTTGGCAAATGCATGTTATACATGTTCAGGCTACATTATGGCATCCCCCCAAAGGGGTGAAGCCACCAAACATGTTATTAATCATTCGATTCGGACCTTTGCATCGCTGGGACGCCCAAAAGAGAAATTTGGCATTCCTTATAACAGCCAGGGTCAGGCGTTGGCTGAGCGCGCCAACCAGACATTAAAACATGCCCTGGACAGATATATTGGCAATAGGGGAAAATGCCCCCTGGCCTCCCAGCAGTGCAACACACCGGCAGCCCACCATCCTCGGCAGCGACTCGTCATTTTGCAGCTCCACCTACTGCAGACACCTCCCGTCCACCTGTCTACTATCGCTGCTTGCCTGACTTGACGTGGCGAGGACCTGCTGACCTGCTGACCTGGGAAAGGAACTACGCTGCAATCCAATTAAAATACAAAGTTCTTTGGATCCCAGGACGGCACGTAAGACCATATTTGCCAAAACCACCTATACAACCACCTACACAAACACAGAAGCAGCCTGACCATGACCAACCAACAGGAACCACAGCTTGAGGCTGTCTCTGTCTCTGACCTGGAACACAGAGCAGAGCACCCTCCACCCTCCACTCCCCCGACCGGCTGCCCTGTCTTTCGCCGCAGATCCCCCTACTATGTGTTTGGTTGAATGCTACCTGTTGTCATTATTTGAACCAGTCCGGACAAATTGAAACCAGTGTGGAAAAATTACATGATACCGTTCAAACAGTTGGACAAACATACAAAGCCTTGGACTCCTGGTGGGATTGGATGACCTCTTGGTTACCAAATTTTAACTGGTTGGGAAATGTTTCCAAGACCGTTATAACCCTTGTTGCTTTGCTGATACTGTTGTGTTGCTGTATTCAATGTGCACCCTCTTTATTCACTATGTGTAAGAATATACTCTAGCTTGGTTCCACAGAAGAATATTCACATTGTCAACCACATGGAGTTACATGAACAGTCAACCCCTTCATGGGGAAAGATCCCTTCTGCATGCCCAGTGATGAAGAGGGAGACGCTGCCTTTTAACAAAAACAGTGTTGGAATTCATTCCGGGTGTGTGTGTGCAGGGCAGTTTTTGCTGTCTGAAACACACATACACAGGGATGCAAAAACATCGCACCAGAAACATCCTTCCGGCCTAAACGGCCAGGACTCATTATGCAGCCTCATGTAACATGAAGTATGTGAGCTAGCAACTCCCACACATGCCCTTTCTCCCCCCCTATGCTGTGCTGTAACTGTCTATTCCCCCTTTGCCATGATGTGATTTTTTTATTGGTTTATGTGTAGAATGCTGTGATTAGCCCTGGTAGATGAAGAGGAAGAGTCTTTTTGACAAAAAGATAATAAAAAGAAAAGGAGGAGATGTTGCTATGCTCTGAGAATGTCTTTTCTTTCATGCTTTTATTGTCTGTTAGCAGGCCCTTTTGCTAGGCCGTAACTGGCAGCAAAATCTTCTATAGGAAATGGTTTAAACAGGTAGCTAGATAGGACTTGCAAAGTCTGCACATCTAGCCACACAGGACGGATGTAGCCGACCACAAATTGTTCTTGATACCTATAGAATTTGCTTGTTTTGTACTTGCTTGGAAAACAGCTAAACTAGGGCACACACGTGAAACTTAGGAAGCGCGCAGTTATCAATTCTATTATTGGTCCAGATGCATAATTTGTAACCAATGACATTTGCAATGTTTGAAAACCTCATTTGCGTATGAAAATTTATATATTCAGCTTTGCTACATAATAAAGTTGTCATTCACCCAGAGAGATCGTGCCCTCAAGTTCTTTCTAGGATTAGCTTCGTGGGTGACCCCCTTGATTGTTGTGCCCAGGTGCCGCCCTGGAGAAGCCGTTCCCTCCAGGGACGGACTGTGGTGAACAACATGTAAACCCAAGTATTTGTTTGATTCTCAAAAACCAGCTTAGAAAATGAAGTAATAGACTGAGCTGGAAGCAGAGCCCTCTGTAGCAATACTGAAGTTGGATTAAATAACTTTCTTGGCCTTTTTGATTTGAAGGCTGTGAGTTGTATAGTTGTACTGTCTGCTCAGAGAAGAGATTCCTTGACAATAATACATTCAAGTAATATTCCTTCAAACATTGCTTGTAAATTGCTGTTGTATTTAAAGTCCCAGTACTGACAGATAACCTTCAGAAATAAAAACAATTCCCAATGAATACAGAATGTGGATAAATTAAATAAGATTTTAGCACATAATATGTGATTATTTTCTAAATGGTTCCAGATGATTTCCTTTCAATTCTTCAGGGAAATGACTAGTTTAAGAGGAATTCAAAATTGGAATTTATTCAGTTGATTGAACTATGACTATCACTAAACATAAATCCTTTTATGAGAACAGTTGATCACATTCTCTAGCAATGTACATGCCTTGAGAGAGAAAATATTTTATTTGCATTATAGAGCAGAAACAAAATGCAGACTGCAGCTGTATGGATTATTTTGCTATATAATTGCTATGTCCTATAGTCAGCAATTGCCGTATAGCTGAATGTTCCATTCTTTTGCTGAACTAAGAATAAGACACTAGTAAACCTTTTTGGCATTATTGTCCTGAAAGCTGGATATATAGATATATCAGTAGAGTTACTAGGAGCTGAATTTGAAGGCATTCTTTATCTTACCAAACTTATGCTTTTGGATAATATTATGCAAATGTGCAAAAATGTACATTTTGATATGAGACATATAATTACATCCTTCATTGCATTTGTGATGGTTAATCAACATCTACATTTTCATTGAATTGTTTCCCTTCATGACACAGCCCTTTACTTTGTTACCAGTTCACATGTGCTTGATGAGAGAGTGGTGGTCATGGTGGTGGGGAATATTAGTATAGAAGAATTCATTTTCACTGAAGTATCAGCTGCCAGGAAAGCATTTTCTTCCCTGTTCTAAGATTTCATTATGATGGTATAGAATCCTTTCAATGAAGAAAGCATTTTAACTCAGTATTGCTGCTGATTTGAATACTCAACGAACCATTCCATTTTTAAAGTGATTGGAGAACAGTTTGAACACTGATCCTAGGTTTATTCTAATACTGATGCCAAGTGCTCTAAATCTTCCTTAACACAATCCAACTAGAATAGAATAGAACAGAATAGAACAGAACAGAACTAAATTTAAATGAGAACAGTGACAAAAAGCCCCCTTGCCTCAAATTTGTTTTATTGTTTTAATCTTATTTTTAGTGGGATTGCAACTTGCTGTGTGATTCCCTTGGATGGAAAGAAAACTACAAATATTTCAGCAAATAACAAATCTACACTAGGGCTATGCAGTGTTTCAGAGTTGGCTTCCAAAAGATTCTTCGGAGTACAGAAGGACATAAACATAGCAACTGTCTAGACTTCTAAATAAACTTCTGGAGATCAACTCTGAAAGATGGCACAGTCTCCTGGCTCACCTTCCAATTCAGGAACTGGCAAAGAATATAGAGCCTTTTAAAATATTATTCTCCCAGTTTGGCAACTGCTTCCACTGTTCACAGTATTTCAATTTCTAAACCACTGAGGCTGCAAAGGAAGCCATCTCTTTAAGACAGCAGTACACAGGGGAGGAAAATCTGCACTATAAGCAATTTAAAGCAAAGCAATTTCTAAAGGCAGAAACACATGGAAGCAATACGTTATCTTCCAAACACCATTGGGACTCATTCTGCCATTTTTTAAATTCAATATAATTGCCAAAAAGATAGCTTTCCTTGAAGATGAAGGTGTTTATGGCAGCAATGTAGTGTCTTAAAAGTCAAACCAATATGGCACAACAGCTGTGCAGTTTGGAGGGACAACAATTTGCTATAAACACAGCTGCAATGTATATCTTATCAAAATTCAGCTTTCATATTAGGTGCAGTCAAAACTGGCAAAGTTTTTGAGGTGCTTTTGAAATTCATTGTAAAGTAATAGAATAATCAATTGTCTGTATAAGTATTAGTAGTTCTCAAACTTCTATTGTTGTATGGTTGTTGTTTTTCAAAATGTTTTGCATATGTGTGTGTCTATGTGATGTGTGTGTGTGTGTGTTTGTGTGTGTGGATAGCTAGCTAGCTAGCTAGCTAGCTAGAGATAGATAGATAGATAGATAGATAGATAGATAGATAGATAGATGATAGATAGATAGATAGATAGATAGATAGATAGATAGATAGATAGATAGATAGATATAATCTCTGACAATCTGAAGCTGAATATTAGAACATGGGATATTAAGAATTTTCATACTGTTGTAACAAATCCTAATACTTTATGATTTCAAACTGAAAAAAATTGGTGAAGTCAGAATTTATTCTTGAAATTATTTGCAACAAATAATGACACTTTGGATGAAAGAAAAACTGTGAATATTTTCTACAAAAAATGCTTTGGATCTTATATCAACTTAAGTTTTTTAAGTGTTGCTAAAAATAAAGTGATTTTTTTTAAAAAAAACAACATTGCTATTTATATTCTTTCTGATTGTTTCAGGTATCAGACACCTGAATCAGACATTTATGTCTTACATTCATAATCAGTATCTTACATTAAAGACACAAGATGCAGCTTTAGTTCATTGTATACAAATAATTCTGAATTAATATGTGCATGTATATGATAGTTTTGCTCCTAACAGCATTGATCTTCAGAATTAATAAGATGCTGGAAACAGATGTCCATGCCTGGAAAGAAAACACAAATATTACATATATTTCTCCATATCAAATTTGCTCTTTCCTCATATCAGAAAAATGAAGAAACGTATGACAAAGAAGATAAACTGAGATGTCAAAAGAATGAAAAGCTCAGATTGCTCAGTTTGTACAAGAAAAAGAAAATTAAAGATGAAACAATATCATATTTAATTTTCACCAACTAATGTGGAATTTACAATAGGATTAACAATATAATACATAAAACCCTTCAGAATGAAATAATGGTTATTTGGATTGTAAATATTTTACTTAGCAATTGTAAAATAACAGTGGTAGAGGCTGATACTGGGACAAGGGCAGGGGTGGGTTCAGTGGTGGGTTTCAAATTTTTTTGGAACCTACTCTGTGGGTGTGGCCTCCTTTGTGGGAGTGGCTTGCCGGCCATGTGACTAAGTGGGAGTGGCTTGGTGGTCATGTGACCGGGTGGGCATGGTCACATTGGAAAATGTTGTGAAACTCAACTAACAATGCTCTTGCTTAGCAACCAAAATTTTGGCCTCAATTTTGATCATAAGTTCTCATTCTCTCCTTCCTTCCTTCCTTTTTCTTCCTTCCTTCCTTCCTTCTTTCCTTCCTTCCTTCCTTCCTTCTTTCTTATGTCTCTTTCTCCCTCTTTCTTTCTTTCTTTCTTTCTTTCTTTTTTCCTTCCTTCCTTCCTTCCTTCCTTCCTTCCTTCCTTCCGTCCGTAGAAAGGAAAGTGACTCCAGAGCTATGGCTGGTGTCAGGCCGGCAAAGGCTTCCCACTGACCCCCCCCCCACCTCCGAGTTCCTGATAGATCGAATTATTTCAGCAACATCTCCCCCACCATGGCACCGCGCCTCCCCTTCGCACGTCACCTCCGCTCCGTTCTCCAGCAAGCCTCATGGGGGTTTTTTTGCCTTTAGGAATAAGAATGTTTAAAAGGCTTTTTTTTAATTTGGAAAAAAAAAGTTGATACAGGTTCTGCAAGAGCAAATCTCGATCGTACGGCAATGCTTTTTAGTTCTCCAAATAATGGTCACTGCTTATTGTAGTGAGTCAGCCTCCTAACTTCAGTCCAGGCTCTGCAATTACCTTCTCTCCCCACCCGCCCCCAAACCCGCAGAAACAGGGAAGAATCGGTCATTATCATTAGCACTCTCTCAGACGCCTAGCCTCACCTTCAGACGTAAGGGACGGGGAAGAGCAATCTCCCGGGGATACAAATATTCCCCAAGTGGCCACCACCTGCTTCTCGTCCTCCCCCACTAGAAAACAGGAGAGGAGTAAAATAATGCTACGCTTTGGAAATGCGGATCTCCAACGCCAGGCCCATGCCAGGAAGTTCGGGGCTTCCCTCTGGTCTTCCTGCACAGCCAGCAGCCACATCCACAGGAGCCATGGGGAAAGGTGGGCTGTGGGAAAGGGGAGCAAGTGCGGTCTCCCGCCTGCCCGCTCCAATCTCGCCCGCCCAGTTCCCAAACCACACTCTTTGAAAAGAGTTCTCCAGCAGCCTCTGGCAAGGTGTCTTCCCCGCCCCACTCGGGCCGAAAGAAAATAAAGCAAATAAAATATAAAATGTTGGTTTACGTTTCTCTGCTGCTTCTCTCCCAGGCTGGATCCAAGAGGAGATCCATGTCCTAGTCTTCCTCCTGCCCTCATGGGCTTCAGGCACCAAAGGCACCGGGCAAGATTGTGCAGGAGCCTGCTGCCCGCTGCCCTGCCTGGCTCCCATGACTGAAGGTGAGAGAGAAGCGGTAGCTGGAACGAGGTCCAGTGTGGTCCCTGGCCCTTCCCCATAGGATCCAGGGACAGGAAGGGACCCTCCTTCAACCCTGCTGTTTCTGGGGGGTGTGGAGCCCTGGGGGAGCCTGGCGGGGTAAGGGAATCCTCTGCTCTTGTTCCTTCCTCAGCTGTGGAGGAAGCCCATGCTTCTTTTGACTGAGCAGGAGGCCAGGGAGGCGAGCAGGAGGGGGAGCTTGGGAGGCTAATGGGGCTTGGGTTTAGTCTCCTTGCATGTTGCAGCAGCCCCAAGTGTGTCCAACTCGGCGTCGAATCAGGGCATGTTGCAAGAGTGAGTGAGTGAAGACCTTTTCTGGCCAGCGCAAAGGACTTCCCTGGAATTGCTTTTCTGAGCACGGTCGATGGGCCTGCACCTCCACCACCAGAAATCCGGAAAAGGATTTCACTTCATCGCCAGTTGTGGTTGAGACAGTCAATGGGGAGGGGGGGATCTGGCAGGTTTCTCAAACTGACCCCCTCCCCCTTGGATGCGTCCCTGGTAGACCCAGAGGTTACTTACTTCTGGGTCCACCGACCAACCAGTTCACATGGACTGGGGGGGACTGGTAGAAACCCACCACTGGGTGGGTTCCTGCCAGTTCTAACCTCTTCTATAGAAGAGGTCCCACAAATCTACAGTGCAGTTTACAACCATTTCCAGCTCCCTCCCCCTGCACATCATCAAGATGAAGAGCGAGAGGAGGAATTCTGAGAATTGAAGTCTACAAGTCTTAAAGCTGTCAAGTTTGAACACCCCTGGGGTTTTTTTCTAAAGGATTAGGGGTGCAAGGGCCTTGTAACTTGACAGCTTTAAGACTTGCACACTTCAATGCCAGAGTTCCTGAGCCAACATGACTGGAGGTGGAATTCTGGGAGTTGAAGTCCACAAGGCTTAAAGCTGTCAACTTTGAACACCCCTGCGGTTTTTTTTGTCTAAAGGGTTAAAGGTGCAAGAGTTTTGTAACTTAACAGCTTTAACACTTGTGTGCTTCAAATGCCAGAGTTTCTGAGCCAACATTTTGGTTGCTAAGCAAGAGCGTTGTTAAGTGAGTTTCACCACATTTTGCAAGTTGGCCACTCCCACCCAGTCACATGGCCAGCAAGCCACTCCCACAAAACAGGCCACACCTACAGAAGGGGTTCTAAAACAATTTGAAACCCACCACTTGGCAAAGGTATCTAAAGAACCAAATTGATTGAGGATAGTTTTAGATTTCTCCCTTCCCAGCTTGGTTCACAGACTGTTGAACTGAAGATAAAATAATCCACACTGTTTATCGGACATTAATAGAATTGAGCAAGTCCATAGGTATTTCACAAGAAGAGTACTACACTCCTTTGCTCACAACAGAATACCCTATACCACCAGGCTTGAAATTTTGGGTTTGGATAACCTAGAATTACGCTGCCTATGGTCGGATTTAAGCATAGTACACAAAATAATCCGCTACAATGTCTTACCAGTCAATGACTACTTCAGCTTCAACCACAATAATACAAGAGTACAAACAGATAGAAACTCAATGTAAACCGCTCCAAAGTTGATTGCAGAAAGTACGACTTCAGCAACAAGTGGTCAATGCCTAGAACGCACTACCTGATTCTGTTGTTACATCTTCAAATCCCCATAACTTTAACCTTAAACTGTCTACTATTGGCCTCACCCCATTCCTAAGAGGTCTGTAAGGGGTATGCATAAGCCTACCATCCCTGTCCTACTGTCCCCATTTATTTGTACCCATTTCATTCATACTCAGGTTTATTCTTATGCCTATTATTTTGTAGGTTCCACCACAAAACCGCAGACGACAAAATCGCGGTCGACGAAAGCGCATATGTGACGTCATCACAGCGCGACGAAAAAGATCGAAAAATGTAAAAATAAAGCAAAAACCTTACCCTAACCCCCCCAAACCTAACCCTAAACCTAACCCTAAACCTAACCCTTAAACTAACCCTAAACCTAACCCTAAACCTAACCCTTAACCTAACGAAAAACCTAATGCTAACCCTTAACCTAACGCTAAACGTAACGCTAACGCTCTAAACCTAACCCTAACTCTTAACCTAACCCTAACCCTAACCCTTAACCTAACCCTTACCTTTATGTGAATCGGCTTGCTGTAATTTAATTTTTATTTCAATTTTTCGATCTTTTTCATCGCGTTGTGATGACGTCACATACGCGATTTCGTCGACTGCGCTTTTGTGGAACGCGGTTTTGACGGGTCACGATTTTGTAAATGATTGAGAAATCAAATAAATCAAATAAATAATGGATGAAGAAGCCTAGCATAAACACCTTTTAAGTCCCAATACTATACAGATATATCCAAGTTAAGTGTTCATGCAATAAGAAGCATTTTTTGCGCATAAAAAGTTGAAAAGTACAGTAGCGGATGTATAAAATTAAATCTCATGTGGGGAAAATAAACAAGGAGCTTTTCTTCTCATCTTTTATAATACTACAACTCTGAGTCATGCAATGAAACAGAGTAAAGGAATACAGAATGGCTAAAAGAAATGGTTTCTTCATACACTATGTATAGTTAAATTATGGAATTTGTCACCAGAAGATATAATAGCAATGGCCATTAAGTGCAGTTTTCAAACCAATATACTTTTGTTTGCAGTTGTTGTTCTCCAGTAATTCTACAGAGTGAAGCTCTGGTTGCCCAGTCATAGCTTCTGAGTCTCATTACCTATTTTTTGACAGATGCCAGGCAATGACCAATCTGGAAGAAGAGTCTTCTTTTGTTTTGTTTTTTTTTCATCATATTAAATGGCTTAATGGATACACTTAATCTGGCTTTTCCAATGAAAGCTGTATGACATACATGACTGTTCTGGTACAATACACTACCACTACCATGCTCTCAAAATCATCAAAACATCACAAGCCTCTCCCCCGCAACAAGGAGGTATCCATCGAGGGGATTATTATGGTTCATCAGCCAGATGTTTAGACTGGATGTGGCATTTTTATTCACCTTTCCAAAGACCTGGAATGGGCAGAAGCCGATGTTTGGTGGTGTTAAAGGTATCATTGTTACAGGATGTAAGCTGTTTGAGTGGTCTTTTCCCAATCACCGATTGTGATTTTGTCAATGCCAATCATGCTCAAGTGCTGTTTCAGTTGTTTTGGGATTGTATCCATTGGTACTATATTTGCTTTCTTTTACTTTTATTTGCAGATTTTTGCATTTTGTTATCTTCTCCAGTTCTTTTCCTTCTATTCTGCTGTCTCCACATCCACTATTCAGACTTTTATGTCTTCTTATTGACAATTATTAAATTTGGGTGTTATGTAGTAGGTCAGGGGTGTCAAACTCTCATTGTCATATCATCATATAATGTATCAGGACTTTGCTAAACTGGGCATGGGCGTGACCAGCACATGACGTATCTGGCCCAGAGGCCACAAGTTTGACACTCCTGTAGTAGATACTTGTCTGATTGAATTCTAAAGTCCTAGAGAAGTTTGGTGCCTTCATTTTCTATTACTTTGTCTTTTTGGTGGTTCCACCAGTTGTTGCTTGCAGGCAAGTAGTTTCTTGCAGAACTTCCAATGCTCCATAGTTGCTACTTTGTCATGGAGTTATTTTAGTCTGATGATTTTTTTGTAGCAGCTAGGTGGTCAATTGTTTCTTACATCTGTAGCACTTAGACTTACTGTATATAGCACTTCATAGTGCTTTACAGCACTCTCTAAGAAATTTACAGTGTCAACATATTCCCCCCAACAATCTGGGTCCTCATTTTACTGACCTCAGAAAAATGGAAGGATGAGTCAATCTTGAGTCAGTCAGGATCAAACTCCGGGCAGTGGGTAGAGATAGCCTACAATACTGCATGATAACTACTGAGACCACCATGGCTGTTATCGTTGATCATACAGGCAGCCAAATGTTTAGATGATGGTGGTGATGACAATAAGATAATTTTATTAGAAAAACCTATTATCTGGTTTTGCCAAAAACTATAAATGGTGGATGTTAGTACTCTCAGATCCTGATCTGGTTGGTTGCAGTGCAAACTGAATGTTGGATTTGTCTTTAATTCAAATTAGCATTCCATTTTTGTGATTTACAAATACAAGATAGAGTGTTTCTTCTCTGAATTCTAATATATGTTTCCAAACAATAATACTCCTTTTAAATGCACCAAAGTAACAGGGATGGGTGGTGGGGGAATATTGGAATCATATTAATTTATGTTATTTATGTAAATGATTTGTAAGTCACATGCAGTGCAATTCTACAGGACACTTATTTATCAAATTTATAAGACCATCCAGCTCTGGGAAGTGTACAACATTATAGACAATATGAAAATAATATAATTAAAAAAAACAATGATATCCTGACAAAGGAATAAAACATACAATCTAAAGTAAATGTATCAATTGTGTTAGTTGCCAAAGACACTCACCATTCCGGTCTTAATTGTTTGGCTTTTGAAGTATTTTTTAAAATTGTACTCGTTTTTCCCCAAAACAATTCTTCTTCTGTGACAAAGTCATTAAAACACTGAAGATTGGATGTTAATCCTATCATCAGCTTTGTCACTGTATTCCTTCCAGGAACATTCTGTACAACACATATTGACATTCATGAGTAAAGCTTCATGAATAAAATCATTCCATAATGCTCATTTGCAATATTATTAAAGTTCAACTATCATGCAAGCCTAAATTTCCTAAATGTGTGAAAAACAACAGAAAGAAAATACTGAGATTAATATTGCAAACATAGATTATTTTTCCAGAAGTAATCATCTTGTTTTGGAAATCCAATATTTTCTACCCTTGCAAATTTAAATCAAGGGGGCAATTATTATTTTTTGGATCCATCTCGAAAATTAAATCTGCTGATTTTGTGCCAGATAAATAAGAATGCAACTGACCATTTTGAAGACTGGAATTCATCAGCTGCAATAGTTTTTTTAAAAGTGCGTAGGATCATATAGAATAATAAGGTAAAGGTAAAGGTTCCCCTCGAACATATGAGCTAGTCGTTCCCGACTCTAGGGGGTGGTGCTCATCTCCATTTCAAAGTCGAAGAGCCAGCGCTGTCCGAAGACATCTCTGTGGTCATGTGGCCAGCATGACTAAATGCTGAAGGCACATGGAACACTTGCCTTTCCACCAGAGGTGGTTCCTATTTTTCTGCGTGCATTTTTGCATGCTTTCAAACTGCTAGGTTGGCAGAAGCTGGGACAAGAAACAGGAGCTCACTCCGTTTTGCAGCACTAGAGATTTGAACTGCTGAACTGCAGACCTTTCTTCTCAACAAGCTCAGCATCTTAGCCATTGAGCCACTGCATCCCTATATAGAATAATAAAGGCTAGCTATTCTGTTGTCAAGCCTTAACTTAAAGCCTGTTATTTAGAACATGCTTCTAGCACTATAGGCATTTCTTATGTCCAAAACTTTTTTTAATAGTTTATTTTTAATTTTCAAAACAAACACAACACATCCTTCTTTTAATTAGTTTCCACCCATTGCTTCTTTTTGTTAAATATTTTTTTTATTTTTAATTTTTAAAACAAACACAACACATCCTTCTTTACATACTGTAGAAAGTGTATAAGTTGGTTACAAAAAGACTTTCGTGCATCTCTTCCACACTCAACAAACATAATTCATATTAACTCAAATATTTTAACTCAGATATTTATACAGGTTACCATCATCATTCCTCCATTTTCATTTGACTATAATTGTTTAAGCGTCCTTCATCATAAAATATACCAAGATTTAATACATAACCACATACTGGCATTTCATTTACTATTTCTAAAATCCTCCACTAACACTAAATCCTTATGTCCTATTCTAGCTAAACATCCATAATATTTAATAACAAAATTTTCTAATCCTCCTTTCCAAACCAGTTTACAATTTACATACAGTTTCCTTACAGTTTCCTACCTATAGATACATTGTTATCCTTATCCCTCCTTTATTTAACTATATCCTGTATCATAACATTTCCCCCCTAATAATCAAGACTTTAACTGTATCTAACTTAGTTATTTTTTATTAACCTTTATATATAATCCAAAAGGATTTCTAATCTTCCTTTCATGGGTACCATTCAATATTCTTATCGAATTATTATTTATCATAACACTACACATTGTATACATTAGTAACATTATTAATTATTTATTTAACTATATCTATTGTCATTAACTTTCACTAAGTTTAACTAGTTTTAAATTGTGCTCTTCCATCTATCAACCTGTATCTTTCCTGTAGCAAAACAATCTCATATCTTCTGTCATTTGTGGTGTTAGTCCTTTAATCATCTCCTTAATAAACTTTGTATGGATTCTTCTTAGCAACTCCTTGCTTATAAAATCTCTCATGTAATTTCGATGTCCTTCTTTTGTTTCTGCTATGAAATTGTGCCGTTATCTCCAGATAACAAACTTTGCTGCTCTAGCTTGTAAGGTTAATAAGATTAAGCATAGATTCACAATAACATTTTATTTTCACTTTTCTCTGGTTAAAGATATACTTCAAAGGGACATCTGTATGCTTTTTTTCGTATCACTTTCTATAAACACGCAGTAAGACCTTGGAGTGCCAAATCAAGATATTCAGTGAGAAAGACAATAGTGTTTCGTTTCCAATACACAAACCTTCCAGCCTCTGAGTAGCAGTGTGATTGTTGCAATTTTCTTTGTTTCTTTTTGTATCTTTTTTGTATTTCAAGTTTAAAAAAAGTCTGGTTCTTGAATGAGTTAGAAGAACACGCACAGTAATGAAAGAGTAGAATTTTAGTCCATAGGTTACAAAGAATAATAAAAGAAAAAAAAATAGAAGAAGAAAACTTAATCCATTCATTTTAAAAGGCTTGCATAAATTCCATCCATGAAGATAGCATTTAAAAAGTAAGATAACACACTGTTTGAAACCACTCCAAATTTAATTCCACCGCTTATTTCTTCAGTTCTCCACTTTAAATTAATTTTAAGTGTTTTATAGGCAGTCTAAAAACGGTAAAAATTCCTCACCAGCTGGAAACACTTTCTCTTTCCGTATCCTTCCGTTTTCGAGCCGCCCTGGCTTCATCAGCCTTGGCTGGATTTTTTGTCGCCAGCTTGAAGAACTTTTCTTGCCTCGATCAGGGACTTCGCGATGGCTCTGAAATCAGCAAGACGTATTCTTCCTGTTCACTGTCTCTGCAGGACAGTTTAGGTCCAATTGGACCATCCAGCAGCAAAAGTATCAGCTGTGGTCTTGGAGCATTGAGACCACGTCTGTATCATCGCAACATTGGCTCCTTCCCAAAACTTTTTGTTTTGAAAAGTACTTTCTTATTCTGCAAAACACACAAGGTATACATGCTTTATAAAGTTTAGACCATAGACTTAAAATATTAAGAATGTTTTGCTATTATCTATGGCATATACCTTTATGTAGAACAGAACCTTTAAGCAATTTGACATAAAAACATAAAAATGAGTGCTATTGCCTCCTATGTTAACATACATGAAACCAGTGTTTCCCAACCAGCCTTTTAATCTCAATAACTAGTTTTTTGTTTAATGTGCCAAGTGCTGTTGTGGCCAGTACCTTCTTAACCAGACTGAGAAAGGAATGTCAACAGCAGTCATGGAGGGGTTTTCAGGAAGTGGGGTAGTTGCTAGAAATTATTCTTTTGGAGGAAGAAAAGCAGGAAATATTGTATACTGCTTCATATATTATGTAATTTTATGTTGATTCATGCCTGATCAAGCCCCTTTTTTGCCTTGAGATAATCAAATTATCAATCTAATGTTCGATACCAGCCTACCGTACGGTTAGCTGTATTTGGATGTCCCACTGAACTACAAACTAACCCACTATTTTGGGGCTATCATTTTATGCAAATTCAGTGTAGCTGATTACCTTATGAATCTGTCTCTTGTATAACCTCAAAAAAGTGATTGACTACAAAAATTCAGCTATGTATGTCGTGCAAATATAACAACTGTATTATCTGGATCGTTAAAATATTTTCCCTAAATGTGTCTATATGAAGGAAAAGCTTACCAAACCCAAATAATTTCTTTTATATTAATGCAATGGTAACCACATTTTGGTTTAGCATGCCCGTCTAACATGAGACAGTTTCGTCTATCAGCATTTTCCAGCCATGGTGCCCAGTATAGGTTCTTCTATTTGAGTACACACCTAATGTTTAGATCAACACTTAGCAATGGCTAAACAGTTGTCTAGACTGACATTTTAATTTAAGAATCTATTTTCTTCTCTCTGTCTTTTTCCAAAGAAAATAATCTTAAAATTGTAACCTTGTAATCTCCATGCTTTACTATTAAGATGGGTTTTATATGGAATTTCCTTTGTGTCTTATTTGAAAAAAATAATCGAAAGAAGTCAAAAAGGCCATATAAGATATGTTGAAAACATTACATTTTGAGATACTTTGGTTACTACTTTTAAAGCAAAATAGTTTAGCCCTTAGATTTCTGTATAATTTTATTTTAATTTTATTTGGTTTTAACTTGGTTCATGATGTTAATAAAAACCATCGTACATTTTTTCTTTTTCTGTGCTATAAAAGGGCTAATATAATAAAAAAAAATCCTCACATTTAAAAAAAGAGAATGCTGAGAGAAGGCCTTGAAATGTATTATTTATTTCTACTTTTACTATTCCTGGCAGATGCAGTAAAGAGTTTTATCATAACATGTTTTTCCATGTGATTAATATCTGTTTTGTTAACAGCAGGATATTTCTGCAAATACTTTGGATAATGTCAACATGACTGCACTAAACATATTTTAGTTTAAAGGTGCAAGACAGTGACAGCCTTGTTCCTGAGCCAAGAAAACATTATTTTGTTTTATAGCTGGAAGAAATAGTGCTGAATTTTATAAAGCCAAAGGAGTTTTGGAAGATAAAAGCCTAAGTTGCCTTATAGCTTCAGATTGACTCCCTGAGTTTCCAGAGAAAATCATCACAAATCAGTTTCAGATCTCTTATACTGACGTTGTTTTCTCCACAGAGTGCATAAAAACTGGGCATATTTCCATGTAAATAAAATTCTCTATGGGCAACAGTGACTTATAGCATGGTTAACACTAACTGATTTTGAGATGTGATTTATCAACAGTTTGGGAACTCAAACATTACCTATTCATTATTGAGTGCTAAACATTTTCTTAACAGAGGAACATTAATAAATATAAACAACTTACATTGCTCTATTGCTATATAATATCCCCACAAATTCATGTGTTAAATTTACAGTAATAAAGATTATTGTGACTAGATTTGTAGTATCTTTTCATTTATGTTCCTTTATTCCCAGTTACAGATTTGTTCTGGAACGATAACATACAGATCTACTGTATTTCTTTGTTCACTATTCCAGTGTATTTAACCATATAACCATAATCTAGACCCAAAATATTTGCCTCAGTCATGCCTCTATCTGAACTCAGGATTTATTTTCATGCCCTACTAATTGTGACATGAAGAAGTTTGAGCACTACTTTTAGATTCCACATACTTTTAGATTCCACATACTCATGCTATTGGCTTTGCCTCATTTCCAGCCTACTGTTGAGGCAAATACACTTGTCTTTAGCTATTTCCAGTTTGAAAGTACTATTTTTTTTCCTAACACAAATCTTGCCATATAAACATTACACATCTCTCCCATTGTGGACATTCTTAATGGTGGTCAGAGGCTGGGATGTGCTCGGCTCCCATCTCATTTGCTCAATGAGCTTCATAACCGATTTAACTTTAGCGATGGGGGAGTTAAATCATGTGACTTTTACAGAAGCATATTCCCACATAATGTATGAATGACATTTAGGCTATACACAGGCTCCTCGTATACACGGTCTACAGCTCTGAAAAACTGTGAACCTGCTTTTAACATGTGTTTGTTGATCTTGAAGCATGATTGAATAAGCAGGGCTTATTGCTTTCCCACATGGAAGTTTACCCTATTTTTCGGCGTATAAGACTCACTGGAGTATAAGATAAACCAAGGTTTTGAAGAAGCAAATTTTTAAAAAAGTAGCTAGGTAGATAGAGGGATAGAGAGGGAGAGAAAGAAAGAGAAATACAGTAGGTAGGTAGGTAGGTAAGTAGGTAGGTAGGTAGGTAGGTAGGTAGGCAGGCAGGTAGGTAGCGAGAGAAAGAGAGAGTAGTTAGTTAGTTAGTTAGTTAGGTAGGTAGGTAGGTCGGTAGCGAGAGAGAGAAAGAGAGAGTAGTTAGTTAGTTAGTTAGTTAGGTAGGTAGGTAGATAAGGGGATAGAGAGAGAAAGAGAGATAGAGAAATACAGTTGGTAGGGAGGGAGGGTGTGTAGGTAGGTAGGTAGGGATAGAGAGAGAGAAATATATATATATATACCTCTATATTGTAGAATACCTCTACAATTCTACCTCTAGAACTCACCCACACTTGTCCAAGCCTGCTCTTTTGCATTTTAAGATGGTTTTCCTACTAGTTAATGATTTTAGACAGGAGGAAAAACAAAACCAGGAGAGTCTACTAATAAAGTAAAGGTAAAGGTTCCCCTTGCACATATGTTCTAGTTGTTCCCAACTCTAAGGGGCGGTACTCATCTCGGTTTCAAAGCCAAAGAGCCAGCGGCATCTGAAGATGTTTCTGTGGCCATGTGGCTGGCATGACTAAATGTCAAAGGCGCACGGAATACTGTTACCTTCCCACCAAAAGTGGTTCCTATTTTTCTACTTGCATTTTTACATGCTTTTGAACTGCTAGGTTGGGAGAAGCTGGGACAAGATACAGGAGTTCACTACGTTACGCAGCGCTAGGGATTCGAACCACCAACCTTTCTGATTGACAAGCTCAACATCTTAGCCACTCAGTCACCCATCCCCTAATCTAGTAATAGTTACTCTTAAATTATCCTGCAGTAAACCTGTAGAGACAAGTGTCTTTACTGAGACACATTTGGGAGTACAAGTTAAGGAAACATAGCTATTCTTTCCAACTCAAGGATTCGAGGAACATGTATTAACATGATCATGAGGAAGAGCTTTCGGAAGAGAAATTAATTCCATCCTTGGATTTCAAACATAGAATGAATGCAGGAATTATTGCAAACCAGAGATGCATTTTTGCTGCAAATCTCTGCTATACCCATCCTGGTTGTATTCCCTAAGAATATGTGGGAGTGTACAATTATAAACTGACCCAAACAAAAGATTAGCCTCTCTGCAAATCATTGTTTCAGGTCGCTGTGTTTCTACTTGTTTTTAAATGCAGTTATGCATGCATCAGTGACGTGCGGTGACGTTTATGGCTGCTGAGGCAGTCCTCTCCCCCAACACCCCACTGACTAAAGCACTTTCTTTCGCCCGCCTGTGCTCGCGGCAGAGCTCAGGCAGACTGCGTGAGCTCAGGCAGGCGAAAGAAGGTCAGTTCCAAGTATCATGTAGAATTAAATCAGAGTCCAAGGCAAAACGATCCTTAAAGTTCCAATTTAATAAAGTAGACATCTTAGCACATCTGTGTTAATCCCAATTCTGGAAATTACATCAGAATTCCACCCAGTTAAAAGTTCATGATCTTGTCCCCACACCCACAATCCATCACATGGTCCAATCTTCTTCTTCCACGCTGGCGTCTCCACCCAGCTGCTTCCGGTCAGGTGTAAAAGTTGGTCTTCTAGAAAAGAATGAAAAAAAAAACACATTCCACAATCCTACTCCTTTCTATTCCCCCCTCCCATCAACTATGCTAATGAAAAAGCATAATGAAATAAGAGAAAGTGTGGCAGGCCAAAATTCCAAAAGGAAATTAACTGTAGGCCTGACAGTCACTTTCTTTTACCCGCCTGAGCTCTGCCGCGAGCACAGGCAGGCGAAAGAAAGTGCTCTAGTCAGTGGGGTGTCGCAGGAGAGGAGAGAATGCCTGAGCATTGCATTTATTAAAGAAAAAAGAAAAAAAGGAAATTTGAAGGAAAAGAGGGAGCGTGGGGTGGGGGGCATCAGAAATGGAGAAAGAGAGGAGGAAGAGTGAGCCCGATGCTGCAGCTTTAAACAGAATGACAGAGTTGAAACCTCTAAAAAATGCGCCCTCTACTATGAGGCAGGAGAACTGCGTGCTTCAACCACCTCAGGATTTTTTAGGCTTTTAACCCTCGCTTAACTCTGCTTGAGACCCATAGATAAATCGGTTATCCATAATTAACCTAAACTCTAGTTATATTGTCTCTATGTACCCATTTTGTCTTAGTTTAACTAATTTAAAATAGGCTGAAACAAACATATATATTTTCAAATAAGCCTATTTCATTAGAATTAAATCCTAAACTGGTTCTTATACTTGAACACAGCCAGACCTGTATGAGTTTATTGTATTTGGTGTACATTGGTTTTCCAAACATAACTTCTTTCCTTTTAGGACTATTAAATGCAGACTCTGACATTATCTAATGGTGGCAGGGAACACATCAATTCTAATAACTTAACATAAAACTTCTTTAGATCTACTGATGTTTGCTATTACGGGCTATGACAGCTCTGCTATATACAGAAATATATAAAAATGAAGATGTGTGCAAAAATGTGTTAGTCATTTCAATGAATAACTGCATAATGAATAAATAAAACATTAGTGTAATGTTGCTTTAAGAGGAAAATTGTCTGTTAATCTTTTTGCCATTATAATCTTACTGAAAACTGTAACATAATGAACTAGTATACAATTTCAAGTATATCCCTGAAAATACATTAAAAATACCATCAGCATTGTCAAGACACAGTATTTATGTTCTTTAGAATACATCCCTTGCAGATTAAGTTTGATAGCACAGTGTGTTGATAGCTATTCCATTAAACAGAGATCAGAAATTAGCAAATCCATTTAGCTAAAGTGCCACAATTGCTATTGGTACATGCATCACTTTAATTCATCATTAAACACATTTGCAAAATTATTTTCCCTTAAACCATAATGGTGTAATCAGTAGGCAACAATATGACATAGTGGGGGCAGAAGGGAAGGAGAAGAAGGGATTTTACAAACACAAAAATATAATTAATTGTGTGCAAATAATAGATAGTTCACAATTTACAACTTGTTACTTAGTGACTATTCAAAGTTACAACACAGGCAAAAAAAGGTATATGTCAAAGTTCCAATAGTTGCCACCCCTATGATCAAGTGATCACATTTTGAGCACTTAGCAAGCATCATGCCTTTATGGCCATCTGCAATATCCTGACTACACATGATCACCATTTACAATGCTTTTCAATGCTTTTTGCTAGAACTCTGTGTTTACTCCAGATTTCTGGTAAAAACACCAATTGCAGACAATTGTTTTGCTTAATTACCGTGGATTCACTTAAGGACCATGGTGATTCATTTAACAACTATGGTGATTCACTTACACTATAAAAAAGTGTTGAAAAATTGGGTCAGTGACATGATGATCCACTTAATGACCGGCCTGGCTTACGATGGTAATTCCTGGCTCAATTACGGTTATAACTTGTAGACTACTGTAGTGCCTATTTGTCTCATTTCCACAAGCGGTGTAGTTTGTTGAGGTGTACCACAAAACAAGAGTCTGTGACTGGTTGGTGCCCACCTCTGTACACCGATGGGTAGTTCTTTCCCTTCTCTGTATCATGCCTCTTGGATACGCTAGTTATGTCCTATATTTCTCTTGACTAGTTTCTCTGATCCTGTCATGTACACAAGTAGTAATTTATTGGTTGCATTTTAAGCATTCAAGATACTTCATTTGAGTCAACGTCTGAAAAGGATAGGGGCTGCTTAGCAATCTACTGTAATATAAAAGACAAAGACTTTAAAATCTACACATCAGCTCTTACAGTATTATTTTGAGACCCAAGCACCTGAAATATTTCTATCCTTATTTATCAATAGGGCTAATCTAGAAAGAAAAGGTTAATGGCAATATAACTCATTAGCATGAACATACCAATTAACAGATTCAGCCAAAAGGCAGACTTGGTCACATATCATAGTCTCTTCAGTCAGTAATAACTGACTGTTGACTATCCAAGAACAAATCACAAACTCATTTATCAATGACAAAATATGAAATTACAGTAGAATAATATATGTGGATTTCTTTTTTAACCACAATGCAATTACCACAAGATGTCACCCTAACATAAAGAATAGAGAAATAAAAATCCTGGTGCTAGAACTAGAGGAATAAAATACAACCCATTTAAAAAGTTACTTGTTTTAGAATATTTCAGGTTGTATATCTTGATTATCATCAGTTCAGTAATGTATGATTGCTTTGGTTTAGTGTGTTCAAATGGAAAGAAAGATATAATAAGAGAAAGGTTTGTGTTATTGGCACAAAGTTGAGCTACTACTATATATACAACAGGAAACAATATTTTGACAGTGTCAGCTGGGAAATGAAACATTCATATAAATGGGGGTTCTATGACTATGGTTTTATTCTAGGCATATGTAATGTGGGTTCCTTAGAGAAAAAATATATTTTATGGCCGTTTGGGTAATACTGAGAAGCAAACAAATGTGTAAGATGTTATAACTAACTTATTTCTGGTTAGATGTGGGAGAGCATTATAAATACAAAACGTTTAAAAGCACAAGGGAAATGTAAAGATTTCTAGCAAGTTTTTTGTAAGTATTAAATAAAAATAGCAATATTTAAAATATAATTATGAAAACATGTTGAGAGAAAAAACTGAAGGCTATGTATGTTGTTTTTTAAGGAAAAGTGGGATATATATCTAATAAAGTTATGGAATATGAAATTTGATAGATTATGTGTAATGATTTCTGAAATAAAAACATATGGGTAGTACTATGCTATGAAATTAAGTTGAAATTTTATGCATGATTGCATTTTTCCAAAGATTACATTAAAACTCTCAAACAGTGCCATTGGGGAAATCATCTTTACCTTAGAAAAAATGTGTGTACAGAGAAAACTATTTTGGCAACTAGAACCACATTTGCGTTGGGGGTGAACAATGACAAAAATCATCTTGCAATACAATAATCGGGTGATCATTTTTCTAATTTTGCCACACCAGAAATTGGATGGAAACAAAAAGTAGGTAAGTATACCAGAAATAGTGGCAAATAGATAATTTAAAAGTTAGGACTCAAAACTTTTTCAGCTACTCTATTTTTAAAACAAATCTGAAATTCTTCCTTCTACACCACTGATCCTTCATTCCTAATATTATGGGGAACCAAAATAAAATACTGTTGATCCTCACCTAAATTAAGCAATCAGCCTAATAAGAATATATTGCCTACATCATTCACCCTCAAGATGGACTTTCGTTCCTTACTTTTCCCAACATGATTTTTTTTTCAAGGAAAGGGTAGCGTTTTTAGAAACCAAGCTGTTGCAACAACTAGCTTAATCCCAACATTTCCATTCGCCCAGAAAATTTGACATTCGGATGTATTTGTCACTGGCTCTCTTCACCAGAACTTGCAACGAGGGCAGAAAAGAGAGAGCTGTAGCTTTTCTCACTGCACCTTTCAGGAAAACGATAAAGGCTGACAAAAGCCTTTCTTTTCCGTGGTGCTTGTAATAATTTCCCTAATAATGTACTAAAGAGCGAGAAACAGGCCGGCGCATCCGAAAACACCAACCCCCCCCCCCCGGCCCCCTCTCAAGAAGGCAAAACTCTGAGCGATCGGGCGAGGCATCGCCTAGCAACCTGCCCCGCCCACTTTCAAACAACGGAACAATCGCGGAGCCCACTGACGCCGCCGTCGCCGCGGCGGCGCCTACGCGCATGCTCCGAAAGGCAAAGCAGGGGCGGGAGAAATCTTGTTTCCCCTTCCGGCTAATGGTGCCCTTCGGGTCTGCCTACCGGCTCCTGTCATGATGCGGGCGGCGAGGAAAAAGCGGTTGGGCTTGTGGTGGGCAACAGGTACAATGGCCGCGGATGAGTTGCTTAAGGCGAACTGGGGGGGGGGGCAGTGTCCCGGGGCGGCGAGGAGCGAAATAAGGGGTTAAAACTGCTGAAGTGGGGGGGGAATGGGGATGGGGCGCGAAGAGAAGCGCGAGGTATGGGGGAGTTTGGGAGAGGAATGGGAGAAAGAAAGCGGACGCCCCCGCCGCTGCCTCCCGTAAGGCCTCTCTTGGAAAGGAGGCGAGAGACTAGGAAATGGCCCCGAGCATCGATTGATGCTGCAGGAAGCGGATTGAAGGTTGGCGGGGCTGGGGGTGGGAGAGAGAAATGAGCACAACTCTGAATAATACCGATCTGCCTTGGAAGTAAGTAGCCTCAACTGGAAGGCAGAACGGGGCCGGGGGGTGGGACATTATAAACTTAATAATGTCATCTAATTTAGGGGGTATGTGCATAACTTTGATATCTATCTATCCTCATGTTTATGTAGTGTATATTGGAAGTGGTGACCCCTTTTTGCAAAAGTGACGATAAAGTTAAGTATAAGTCTGAGTCTTGGTAAGGCCACACTTGTAATTTTGCATCCAGTTTTGGTCGCCAGGATGTAAAAAAATGTTGAGACTGGAAAGAGTGCAGAGAAGAGCAGCAAGGATGGGGGACTGGAGGCTAAAATATATGAAGAACTGTTGCTGGAATTGGGTATGTCTAATGAAAAGAAGGACTAGGGGTGACATTATAATAGTGTTTCAGTATTTGTGGGGCTGCCACAAAGAAGAAGGGGGGCGGGTTAGCCTATTCTTCAAAGCATCAGAAGGCAAGACAAGAAGCAATGGATGGAAACTAATCAAGAAGAGAAGCCACCTAGAACTAAGAAGAAATTTCCTAACATTTGGAACAATTATTCAGTAGCACAACTTGCCTCCAGAAATTGTGAATGCTCCAACACTGGAAGTTTTTACGAAGAGATTGGACAACCATTTGTCCTAAATGGTATAGGGTTAGGGGTTAGGGGTTGGACTAGAAGACCTCCAAGGTCCCTTCCAAGTCTGTTATTCTGTTCTATTCTATTCTATTCTATTCTATTGTGAAAGGATTACTTTAGTAGGCTAACCATCTAACTAACTCTGGGGGACAGGTGACTGTCTCTCTGTGCCATTTTGATTGAGAGAGATGGAGAGGGATTGAGCTCCGGCATTGGTCTGAAAGAAAAAGTTGCTTGCAATTTGTTGCTTGTTCTAAGAAGGGGAGCCAACTTTCTCCTGAAAACCTAAATTAAAAGAAGCCTGTTTTGAACTTGAGTCCAACATTTCTGTTTTTAAGTGAGACATTTGTTAAGTGAGTTTTGCCCCATTTTGCGATCTTTCTTTCACAGTTGTTAAGTAAATCACTGCATTTGATAAGTTAGTAACACGGTTGTTAAATAAATGTGGCTCCCCAATTGCTTTCGTTTGTCAAAGTGTCACAAAAGGTGATCACATGGCCTTGGGACACAGTAACAGTCATAAATATGAAGTGGTTGCCAAGCATCTGAATTTTGATCACATGATCATGAGACTGCTATAAAGATCAAAAGTGTGAAAACTAGTCATAGTTACTTTTTTCAGTGTTGTTGGAACTTTGAAGGTCATTAAATGAACTGTTGTAAGTCAAGGGCTGCCTTATTAGAAATAAGGGAATTGGAGGAATAAAGTCCCTGTAGCATTTTGGAGTAGAGATGGCTTAATAGTTTTAAATGATAGAAAATGAAAAGATGTGTGTAGGCTTTAATATATATGAGATACGACACATTATATTCTACTTCTTCTGCCAACTTTTCCTCCCAGCATTTGCTGCCTTTATACTTGCCATAGATGCATCATTTGTGGAAGACTTAGATGAATCGTAAGTATGTAGCATTTACATTAATTACAAATTTAGAGATTTATGTTTTACTATAACCTTTATGGAATGAAAAACATCCTTTAAGCATCCATTTTCTTCTTGTATATTAATGCATTGTAGATCACAAATGTAGAACAAAGACCACACCATTGTTTTCTTAAAAATGTCCTTTTCTGTAGTGCATAAATTAAACTTGATAATATTACCTAACTACTCTTTAACTATAAAAATCTTAAAATCCTGAACTTATATAGTATATGATGATACCCATAATATTTGTCATATATAAATATTTAACATTATTTCCTATTTTGTTACAAATTATGATAATTGTGGCTCTTTTGAAACAAATAGAATTGAATTAGTGCAGTTATTTGCTTCCAAAGAAAAAAAACAACCCTTTTGGTCTATAAACAAATATCAAATGTTTTAAATCAGAAGTTTAAGACATGGCAGGAAACACAGTTTTAGTCAGAAATCTAAAAATTCCAACACATGAGACTTGACAAATGTTATTTTTAGTAGCAGCTCCATAAACAAAAAGGTCTCAAAAATAATGTAATCACTGTATATGTATAATAAAAATTAAATGTATTCACATGTAGTAAATAATAGCAACACAGCAGCATGTGATAGTGAATTGAATTATTTTAGGATAGGGTAGATTCTTTTTTGCTGGAGGTATTGAAATAGAGCTGCATTGTCATCTCTTTGGAATGTTTTAGTAGTGGATTCATGTATTGAGTAGGGAATTTGAATTAATAATCTATAAGTTACCTTTGGACCATGGCATTCTACATTTCTATTATTGACCCAGGATGTGGAACTAAGTTTGTTTCATTCTCTTGGTGAATGGGCTATTCCTAAAACTAGATGGGGGAAGTGCTACCATTTTATTGTTAAGATTATCTTTTTCTGTTTTACATTCATGATAGTTAGGGACAAACCAAGTTGTATGATATGCTTACATCTTTAGGAATAATATGATTTGTAAGCAATCTCTTCATTTCATGTTATTTATATTGTTGCATTATGCCTACTTAATCATAGTTATTAATAGCGTTATAATCCATATTACACAGTAGCTTTGTGCAAGTACTTTGAAAGAGATGATTTCCAATACACAGAAATGGAGAAAAAAGCAAAGTGAAATGGTTGTGAGGCCAGCTGAAAACTTTGAAAGCAGCTGTGCAAGACTGGAAAAGACATAGCTGCTTTAATTATTTGAAGAGAGATGCTTTGCCCAACAAGTTTTTCAGAAAATGTTCGCAGCTGTAAAGTACACAAAATGGTATTCTAATCAATATCAAATTCTGTGAGATCTTTCTGTTTAAAAAGGTGATTTCCTACTCATCACTTCGTTTTGACCTAATGTAAATATCTAGACAAATATCTAAACTTAGTAAAAATATTTATTGGTTATGCATTTTTTATAGATTTAAAGAAAAACGTAAAGATGACATTTGGCTTGTTGATGTGAGTAACAAATTTGTTAAATCTTTTAAATATAATTTGCTTTATATTATTTTATAGTTGTGATTAGCCTAAATAGTACAATTATTCTTAAGAATTGATTTTTATAAATCAAAAGAATCTGATATAAATTAGCACTTGTGTTACATGTGAAGCAGTGATTTAGAACTCATTTTTGGAGGATTTGAACTGCTAATGTTAATTATTTATTACATACTTTCTATACTGAAATGATCTATGGATTGTCTGTATTTACAACTTTACTTTGCATATGTATTATTCTGCATATTGTATCTTGCTATTGCACTTCCCAAAAAAAGTATTATATGTGTCCTAACAAAAAGCATTTTTAAAGGAACAAATAGGAAACTGCCATTCTTTATTTGTAGGTTAAATTCTGAATGGTTATGATTTGTTCATAGTTCTATGCACCTTGGTGTGGCCATTGCAAGAAATTGGAGCCAGTGTGGAATGAAGTTGGTAAAGAGATGGGAAGTATTGGGTCTCCAGTAAAGGTTGGCAAGATGGATGCAACTTCTTATTCTAGTAAGTTTACTGCCAATGTACTCCATGTTATATAATTTATAATTTTGGAAACTCACAAAAGCTCAATTAGCTATTGTTCCAAAATATTGGTAATTAAAAACTCAAAATATCAATTGTCCAAATCAGTTCCTCAGTAAAAGAATACTTTCAAAGTTTATAATTCTTTTTCTGTATTATAGTTGCTTCTTATACTAGTTTGAAGTATATGAATTTGTCAAAGAGAAAAATCACATGCTCAAATTTTTCATTTTCCCCCATTTATTTTGCTTCATTTGGTAGGCATTGCCTCTGAATTTGGAGTTCGAGGCTATCCAACAATTAAACTGTAAGTTGAATGTTCCATATATTAACATACGTGTACTTTATAATGTCTCACTCTGTTTCTAAGAAAAAGTTTTGCAAACTTATATAAAGCCAATCTTTTCTTTCAGTTTTGTTTGCATTAGCTAAAAGGCAACTGAAACTTTGTGAAGAGTCATTTCTCTTTACTGTTTCCAAAGTATGTTTTTAAATACTATTGCTACATTAAAGTTATCTCTTACAATTCCATATGCAGTGCTTTCATTGGTTATTATTAAATAACCTAAAAAATCTAGCATTAAAAGTATTCACTGGTTTCATGTCTATTTAATTAGGTTGAAGGGTGACTTGGCATACAATTATAGAGGACCAAGAACCAAAGATGATATTGTTGAGTTTGCAAGTAGAGTTGCAGGGTAAGTATTTATGGGCTCAGTCCTGTCTAGCATGTAAAATGCAACTTGCTGTTTTAAATGAAAATGAAAGGTTATTGTTGCATTTAGAATAGTTTAATTAACTTCTTTGGGATATGAAAGATTTAAAAAGCAAGATGAAAAGAAATAAGAAATAATCCATTGGGTATGACAAACAGTGTATCAGTTTAAAGCTTTAAAATATATTAAATATTAATGTATCATTGATTCCATTGCCATTATAACAATGTAACAATGATGTATTCATTATTGTACTTACATTGAACTTTTTAAATGATTATAGCAATTACTGTTTTAACATAGCAAGCAAACTTTAGAAACTTTCTCCTTTAAAAAAAAAATTATAGTGGGCAATAGTCTCCTATGAAATTGCATTACTAACTCTTCAAATCTTTTATATTACCTTTGGTAATGATGCAATTGTAAAAGATAGTTACTATGGTAAAGCAGGATAGGATGATGAAATATTTGCTAGTAACTTCTACAGGGCGGGGCATAACCTTTTCCTAGGGGGTCACAGCAACACTTGTAATAACAACACAAATAATTCATACACCATTCGAAAGCCCATCAAAAACTGAGTTTATTGACACGATTTAATAGTCAGTATGACCACCATTAGCCCTTCGAACAGCATTCAAACGAGGTGGATAAGAACACAACAAATCTTCAAACAGTTCCGTTCGATTTTCCAGATTTTTCAACACAGTTTCCAAATTCATTCTCAAAGTTTCAACCGAATATCGATTTTGACCTTGCTCCTGAATCATCAGAGCTTCCACTTCATCCTTAATTATGGCCCCAATGTTCTCTGCCGGATTGAGATCTGGCGAATTTCCCGGCCAGACGTCATTGCCCCAAAATTCGACATTGTTTTCCTTTAACAATTGCTGAGTCGCATTTGCACGCATGCAAGGAGCTTTGTCATGAAGAAAGACAGCCTCACCAACCACCAAGACATTGTCTGGATCACTGAGAAATGGAATGACATTCTCCAATAAAATTTTCTCACGGAAATAACTGCCATCCCAGGATTCCCCTTTATCCTTCAAAACCCAATGCAGTTTCTTGGCTGTGAAAATGACGAAAATCCCGATGCAAGTTGGATTGCGAACGATTTGTCGATATCGTTCATGTTTGGCGATGTCGTCGACGTCTTTAGCCCAAATTCGATCGTTCTGGAAATTCGGTTTTCGAATGGCATAAACGAAGAATTCGTCAGATGGCGCCAAATGAAGAAAATCTTCCTCGGTCCATTCAGACAACCAATCGCACAACCAAAGCCGATCTTGAACGTGTGTTTGAGTTTTCAATGGTTTGCAAATGACGTGGAATGGCTTCAAACCTTCTCGTTCTCGATATCGGCCGATTGTCCTTTGATCAACTCGTTTTCCACGAATTTGAAGGATTTCTTGGGCCACTTTTCGGTTTCCTTTTCGTTGTTTGCAACTGCCAGTTGCAATGATGGCTTTGCTTTCTTGGGACAGTTGCAGAGGACGCCCTTCTCCAAATTTTGTGAAACATTCTTGGGCTGTTTTGTTCCAATTATCAGTAACCCAATCCGGATGACGTTTCAATTTGTTTGCAATCCATTTTCGATTGATAAACGTCGCTCCAGCATCGCGAGCCTCTCGAAAGGCAATGTATTTTATTCTGTCAATGATCCTTTGTTCTTCCGAATCGAATTTTCCAGCCATTCTTAAAGCAAATTTAACATTTAATAGCTCATTCAATTCAGTTTTTTATGGGCTTTAAAATGAGGTGTCGCGGAAGTTGTAAACTGCTGTCGATCTTGCTGTGACCCCCTAGGAAAAGGTTATGCCCCGCCCTGTAGATTCTGGACTGCAATGAATTCTGGTAAGATTTATTTTCAAAGCAGGTATTTTGGTTCTTTAACCATAGAATTATCCTGATAGCTTTCACAGAACTGTACTATAAGTGCTGATGACTGCTGAACCTTCTCCCTTGATAATGAAAAATGTTTTGCTTTTAAATGTAAAGACAAACAGCAACTTTAAGCATATGAAGTTAGCAATGTGTTTCTCTGTCCCCTATATGTGCATGCATTTTAATTGTCCTGGGAATCTTCATCCAGCTTTAAATAATACATTTTTAAAAATTAAAACCTTATCAGATTTAAGATAATTATGTTCTTCCAAGTGGGATTGTTGAGAATCCTTATCCTCTGAAATATGTAAGAACTCTAGGAATAGCATTTAAAAAGCAGTTCATTGCCTTTTCCTACTGATGTTGATCTTTTATTGTTTTCCTTATCTACAGGCCTATTATTCGAAATCTCCCTAGCCAACATATGTTTGAGCATGTTCAAAAAAGACATCGCATATTTTTTCTGTACATTGGTGGGGAATCTCCATTAAAGGTCTGAAACTTTACTAACCACAAATATTTGTTTTATTCATTTTAGATATAGTTTATGAGTTTCATTGTCTATCTCCTAGTACAGTTCTGTTATTGAAGAATTTTGCAAACTGATAGACATTTACTTAAAACGTCAAAGGGACTATGTCCCATTTAACTGGATAGAAATCATGAAACGGGGGTAATATCTGAATTCCACATTTTTTTCTTTTCACTTCTAAAAACAAGGCCACTAAAGAGTTAATAACTTGGAAAAATTAAAATGGGCTTGCAGATTGTGGTATGCAGTGCACACTATGAAAATGCAAGAAAAAAAGGAAATGCTATGGTTTCCTGAAATATTTATGATAATATTGAAATCAGGAAGTGGAACTATCATTGCTATACTGAGATACAATAAATGTCAATAATACAAGATAAAAGAATTAAGATAGTTCTTGCTTAACATACCAGAAAGGTGGACAGAAAAAGGATGTGTCATTTGCTTTAGCAAAAGAATGGGGAACTATTTTAAAGCTGTATTTATCTGTGATCTGTGATCACCTGCAGTGTAATTTCAAAAAAATAATACAGTGACATTTACTAGAATCATTGGAGAGGCGAAAGACCTGCATTAGTTGCTTACCCATTAAGCAAACTTCATATGTGAAATTGAACTAAAATGGTATCTTGTTCTGTTACCAGAGGAAGCTTATGAAGACTAAGAAATGCATTAAAACTACCTATTTGTATTTCCACAGGAAAGATACATAGAAGTTGCTTCCGAACTAATTGTTTATACATACTTTTTTTCTGCCTCAGAAGAGATACTTCCCGAGGTAAAATAATAATAGTTATTATAGTGACACTACCTGATTGAAAACTTAACTTATGTTGAGAAATACCTCTTTATCTACTGACAATATACTGCTTACTGTTGACAGTAGTTTTAATGAATGCCAGGTTGAGTAAGCAGTTAAACCAGAGATGGTATTCAGCAGGTTCTGACCAGTTCTGGAGAACCAGTAGTGGAAATTTTAAGTAGTTTGGAGAACCGGTAAATATCATCTCTGACTGGCCCCGCCCGCATCTATTCTTTGCCTCTTAAGTCCCAGCTGAGGAAATTGAGATTTTGCAGGAACCTTCCCCTGGAGTGGGGAGGGAATGGAGATTACAGTATCCTTTCCCTGCCACGCCCACCAAGCCACGCCCAAAGAACGGGTAGTAAAATTTTTTTTGAATTCCCCATCTAAATTAATCTGGCTATTAATTCAAACAATTATTTATTGTCTAACTGTGTTTCATGGTAGAACCTAAACTTTCTTCATTGGCTATTGAGCAAACACATTATGTTAAATTCTAATTTATTTTTACATTGATTTGTTCTAAAAGTTGTAGTGACATTAGTTATGCGGCACTTGACCACAGTGATTAGTTTATATATTGCTCTTAGTCAAATCACATCCAGGTTTAGTGCAATCTGTGAATCCAAATTAGATAAATGAAAATATTAGTTAGAGAGTTTAATTGTACATTTAAAACTTAGGTCTTTCTTTTTCTTAGAACAGTAAAGAATGGGGAGTGCAAATTGGTCTTTGCACATAGGTTTATTATGAAAGTATTGAGAATGATATCCTTTTTGATAACTGGCAACCCGATATTAATTTATGTTTATGTCTGAATGTAAGTGAATATTCCAATCAATGTTGCCTGCAAAATCAGTTTAGTTTTGAAACAGTAGCATTTTATTGAATAGATGGACATTTCACAAAACAATAAAATTCAGAAAAACAGAGCTGAGGGGGGAAAAAAGACCACTACTCAAAATTTAAAATATCAGATTAAACAAAGGTGAAAATTTCTTTTTTAGAAAGTTGAAAAAGTGGCAGACTAATCTTATTCCTTGAAGAAGAGCTTTCCTAGGTTTGGAAGCAATGCAGGCAAATGACCTTTCGTCTGAATTAGAGAAATAGCTCTCCGTGAAAAATGAATATCCTCAAAGGGCCTTCCTGCAGATCTTACTAACTATGCAAGCTCAGGAGACACAATGTTTCTGAGCCAGGCTTTCAGCAGTTCATTATTTTAAAGGTGAAGAACAACTTAAATTGAGCCTGGAAAACAATTCATCTTTATTGCTACCTCCCCAAAGAAATATTTTATAATCTAACTTAAGTATCTCTGAATGCTTTCTGATTTTTATGTTTTTTTCCTGCATTCAGAAAACTAGGAGGAAAAAACCCTTATGTTTTAAGTTGTTAATTTGTGTGAAAGCAAGCACTTTACCTTTAATGATGTCCTTTGTAAAAACAGGCCAGTGCACTTTTATTAGTACAAGTTAAATTATAGCCCTTTCACATATACTTGATATTACAGATTATATAAAGACATGGTACATCTTCATTAAATGAATTTTCTCTATTTATATTTTGATGTGGCAAATTAAAAGGGACAACCTGTCAGACAGATGATTAATAGAAGCAGCAAAGAACACTTAAAGTTTTGTTTGTAAGCACAATGGAATTGTTTCTGTTAAAAAGTATTTATAGTGACTGTAGTATCCGCTGGGGCTTTATTATAAGAGGAGAAGTTATGAAACCTGATTCAGACTCAAGGGATCATTTCGGCTCTTCTTTGCTCGAGAGAACATTCTGCCTTGGGTCCTGGTAGTTTTTGTTATCTTCAGAGCTTGAAAATGAAAAATTGGAAGAAGAAAAAGAATTAAGATGCAAATTTCCAAATTCTATGAAAGATCCACATGTACCTTTCTTTGGAATTTCTTTCTATTAATAGCAACTTAATAAACATGTTTACACTAATTGATGTTTAAACATCTTTTTAAATAGTTATGTAATGCATAAACTAGTTTCTTTGGTTAATTTAGTACTGGAAAAACATAAGCAAAATATTTATGAATTGAATTGTCATTTTAAAAGGCACATCTGGATCCTTCATGGTACATCTGTGAATAATTTTTTTTAATTTCCCTTTTCCCCATGTTATAAAAAAAGCCTAGTTTTTTCATGATCCAAGAGAGGAAGAAGGAAAAGAAGGGACACAGACGATAACATAATTTTTATCATTACCGTATTTTTCAGAGTATAAGATGCACCTTTTTTTCTCAAAAAAGAGGCTGAAAATCTGGGTGCGTCTTATACATCGAATACAGCATTTTTTTGCCTCCTGAAGCCCCGCCCTTCACAAAAATGGCCATGCATGCCCTTAGGGAGGTTTTCAGAGAGCTCCTGGGGGCTGGGGAGGGCAGAAATGAGCAAAAAAGTCCATTTTTGCCCCCCCAACCCCCAGCAGCACTCTATAAGCCTCCATAAGGCTATGCAGGCAATTTTTTTGACAAAAATGGCCCTGTTTTTGCTAAAACCGGTCTGTTTTTTGCTCATTTTTGCCCCACCCCCCAGGAGCACTCTGCAAGCCCCCCCCTCCCCGGCTATTCATGCCTTTTATTTGAAAGAAAAACGGGCCGTTTTTGGAGGTTTGCAGAGTGCAAAACCTTTTTTTCCCCTTTTGGAAAACTCTTTAACTGCTGAGAATTACATTGATCAAGTGCTGTGCCAGCAGAAACAAATCTTGGGTGCTGCAGGTTGTCAGTGGTTTCCTTCTCCAGCACATGGATAAATATACCTGGAAACATCTACCTACCTACCTACCTACTTACTCTCTCTCTCTCCCTGCCTATTGTATTTCTGTCTGTCTGTCTGTCTGTCTATCTATCATCTATCTAGCTAGCTAGCTAGCTATCTATCTAGCTATCTATCTATCCCTACCTACCTACTGTATTTCTCTCTCTCTCCCTCCCTCCTTCCCTCTACCTACCTACTCTCTCCCTACTGTATTTCTCTCTCTCCCTCTACCTACCTACTTTTTTTAAAAAATTGCCTCTTCAAAACCTTGGTGCGTCTTATACTTCGGTGCATCTTATACTCCAAAAATACAGTAATTGCTTGATTTTTTAAAAAATAGTGACATTATGTATATAATATCCATAATTTAACTACAAATACTTTAAAAAGATAAAATGTAAGGGAACAAATAAAAACAGCTGTCAGGCTCATGTTTTAAAATCTATTAAAATTATTTATGAATTAAAAAGTAAAGTGTTTTGCCAGGCATCAGACTCTGGGATGAAAATCGAAAGTTTGAGACTTTCGCAGAGTACAAACCTATGAAGCTACATGAAGATTTCTTCCTCTTCTCTTTCAACAAGCAAGAGAGAAAATCAAGTGGGCTAGCTCAGAATGAATTTTAAACTTTAGACTTTTCATAATATGATAGAGAAAGAAAAATATATCACTAACTCCTCAAAATAACAATGGCTCTTCCACACTGCCACCACATAAAATCAACTCAGGCTTTAAAAAAAAAACTTTAGCTGACAAGGTAAATACTTCAGAGAGACTACTTCTATTGCCAGTTTTATTTATCCCAGTATTAATTGAGAAATGAAATTAAAAACCAATAAATATAGTCTATAGAAAAATTAATGTGTAAAGGCAAATTGTTATTAAACTGTTCTGATTTTTTCTCATTTTTTCAGCATATAACACTCCCTGAGATGCCCGCTGTTCTAGTCTTAAAAGATGGAACTTATTTTGTGTATGATGGTAAGTTCAATCATCAGCTGTTATCACAGACAGACTATACGTTTATGGACCTTTTGTAGCAACAGTTATTTTTTTTTCTTTTTTGAAAAAAGAAGCATGTTTATTTTGCAATACAATACTCTTGTTTCATATTTATGGAGATTCAGAAGTAGTGCAGTGTCAGGTTAGATGATTTGCAGATTACCTGAGAATTGCTAATATAAGTAACTGTAGGTTGTAGCAGGTTGCTGAGCTAAGTAAGTGCTGAATAGACACCAGGAAATATATACTCTACAGAGAAATAAAATAAACCCATGAATTGCTGCAGTAGAAGAATGGATCTGCTTTGGTGCATTTTGACCAGTTTGGTTTCTTTAAAAAAGTTCACTTAATGATCATGACATTCGCTTAATGATTGCCAGGTTCCTTAATGATCACAATTAAAAAAGGTGCCTGTCCTCAATATTCTTAGTATATTTCAGCCATTGATTAGAGTCTTTTGGGGGGGGGGGGAGAATAAGATATTTTACTCTGTATGTGACCAATTTGTGTCTCTTCTTTATGGGAATGTGTAGTCTGGCATGAGGGGGGCTGCTCTTCCTCATAAGGACTGACAATTTGGAATGAGGGGTTGACACACAGGCTACATTGACAATATTTCTTTATATTCTTGATTCCTAAATGATTAGTGGCAGTTTAAAATATTGCAAATTTTGACAGCACCGGCAATTTTCAATAAGCCAGTCCATATCCTCTCATTTCCTAGGAAGCATTGGTGGGGCACAAAGCTTTGAATTGCTGTTTATTGTCTTTATGTGCTTCTAATATATACTGTTGAACTTAGGAGGTAAATCTTGATTATGTACACCTTTTCATTTGTCCTTCCTTTCTCCCTTTTTCTCCATAAAGAATACGTAGATGGTGATTTGTCAGCCTGGGTAAATAGGGAAAGATTTCAAGGGTACCTTAAAATAGATGGATTTACACTCTATGAGCTTGGAGACACAGGTAAGATGACTATTCCGTCTTATCTTATAGAATTTTAAGATGTCAACTTCAATTTAAAATAACTTTATTTATCTCTGCATGCTGTGCCAGAAAGAACTATGTAAATAAATGTGTTTTAAGTATGAATTTTATTTTGGATTGTGATGCTAAATACCTGCAATTTTTCTTAGTATCCAGAATAACTTCAGTGGTCTCCAGATTCCTTTCCCATATGGTATGAACCATTTTGAGTTTGAAGCAGGGATTTCAAGTGTTCTGGCCATGGGGAAAAAAGCACTGATATTTGAATGCATTATCCTGAGCAAGCACCGTGATGCTGTTTTGAATATTCTGTAATATTCAAAATTGCACCTTAAGCAATGTGTCTTGCTTATACTATTTCCTGTGCGGATCATTAAAAGCATCTGGGTTTTATCAGAGTAGAGTGATCGGAAGAATGTGGATTTTAAAACAGGCATTTAAATAGTGATTGGCATATTGTGGGAGCAATTCTAAATTTGACTGTTGATGTGGTGAAGAGAAAAGACCAGTGTTGCTGTGAAAATCTGTGAGTGGATTGTGATCCATTTCTGCTAGCACAGTGTGTTTCTCAACTTTGGCGACTTTAAGTCCTGTGGATTTCACCTCCCAGAATCCCCCAGCCAGCTGCTGGCTGGGGGATTCTAGGAGTTGAAGTCCACAGGACTTAAAGTCGCCAAGGTTGAGAAACACTGTGCTACAAGATCTGGTTGTTGTCTTCCGCCTCATGGCATACTTGGAAGAGGGCACTTTTAAAGTGGTGTAAAAGTACAGGTGATGAGAGAAAAAGAAAAGAAAGGAAAAGAAATTCCCCATTGATTCTGTTTATATAATTAAACTATGTGTTGTTCTTTATTTCAGGAGTTACAGTTAAATAATGTAAAAAATATTTTCTATGTGAGCTTACAGGTAGTCCTTACTTACCAATGGTAATTGGAACCAGAAACCATGCCATTAAGCAATGCAGTCGTAAGGCACAATAGCATGCAACTGCTGATTTTAACAACAGTTCCAATAGTCCCAATTTCCATCATTACACTAAACTGACCCAATTGCAGCATCCCATTGTTATGTGATCACCATTTGCAACCTCTTGCCAGCTTCCCATTGACTTTGCTTATTGGAAGCTGTCAATGAAGGTTGCAAATGGTGATTATGTGACCACAGTACACTGTAACATCATAATTGTAAAGTGCTTGTTGAGCAGTCGAATCATAATCACATTTCTACAAGGCCATAATGACCGCCACTATTATGAGGACCCATCTTAAGTACCCCTCATTCAGCAACATAATAACTTCCAACGAACACTAAATGGGTGGATGTTAAAGAAGTACTACCTGTATTTAATATTTTCCATTTCAACTTGTCTGATCTAAAAGAGAGGCTTCTTTGGAGGCCTTTTTCTGCACTGTTTCCAAGTATGTAATGTAGTCATTCAGGAGTTGCATTTGCTCCCTGTCCCCAGTTCTCTTAAGTGTTTAGAAAAACCATGATAAGTTTAGATTTATTTAATGTTAATTTTAATCTGTAATTTTAAATTTTTACATGTTGCTTTTGTTTTTAAATTTCATTGACTGGCTTGAATGCTGATGTAGAACATAATGATAGAAGATAAATCAAAACAAATATGCATTATGCGTCTCCCTTTATTTTAGGAAAGCTAGTGGCTATTGCAGTTATTGATGATAAAAACGCTTCTGCAGACCATGCAAGGTAGGTCCAGGGTTTTTGTCTTAAAATATGAGTTATTATTTTAAAACTGATGTTGAACTTTAAAGAAAAATAGCTGACTTTATGTAGCAATAGCAATAGCACTTGGACTTATATGCTGTTCCATAGTGTTTTATAACACTCTCTGAGCTGTTTCCAAGTAGCAGCGCATTGCTCCCAACAATCTGGGTCCACATGTTACCGACCTTGGAAAGGTGAGTCAACCATCAGGATTGACCTCCAGGCAGTGGAGTGAGTTACCCTTTTATAATGCATTCTACCACTGTGCCACCAAGGTTCCTGGTATATAATAGTCATAATTTAACTATCATAATAAGAATACCTTAAAATATAAATAACAACGTAGGTAGTTCTCGAATTAAGACCATTTGTTCACCAACCATTTGGAATTAGGGCAGTTTTAAACGAAGGAACATTATGGATGACGTTATGGCTGTTAACAGCAGCCATGTTTTACCATGATCAAAGTTCAGGCACTTGGCAGCTTGCCCAAAGTTAATACCATTAGGGTGCTGCAATTCCACCCACCCATCTATCCCCCCCCCCCCGTATCTCTGTCCTTTGCAAAGAAAAGGTCTAACAGAAGTGAGCCAAACATGTTTCTCACTTTGCCACCCTGTGCTTCCTTGCTTCTCTTCCCAACCCTGATTTGCCTGTTGGGTTTTCCCAGGATAAAAACAGCCCACCCACAATCCTTTTACGTCTAAAAAGATAATGATATGACTTGAATTGAAGTCCTAAGAAGGGAGTGGAAGGAAGAAAAAATATTTAGTGAAGTCTGAAGTCAGCACTCTTCAAATATTCGAAGAAGTGCCATCCAAAAGAGAGATTCGGTAATGTTTCCTGTCATTGAAGCATGCAGTTCAGAGAATAATTTACATTTGTAGGAAAGCAGCTTTTCATTAAATATTAGGAGAACAGACTTTAACCACAAGAGAATTTGAATTCAAGTTTATACCGATACCCAAAGACAGTGGCTATCAGGATTTTACCGGGTTACTTTAATTCAAATTCTTGGCATTGAGAAAGATTGGATTCAAACCAATCCTAAAAAGATTACATAAATTGTGAAGATTACATAAATTAGAGCAAGGAGGTGACTGTTGGTTCAAAGTCCTATCTGAAATTCTATGCTGGAATAGTCAAAGCAATCTGTGTTTCAGTGCAGTATACCTCAAGAAAGCAGAACCTTTGTTTTTTATACCAAAGTTCCAGAAGTATATTTAGTGTTAGTTTGTGCTGAAGAACCAACCAATAGAAAAAATGGCCAAAGGAATTTTTTTCCCCCTTCAAGTTGAAAAATTTCATAAGGAATGATTTATTACATAGACTACCATTCAGCTACTAAACAAATTCAAACAAAAGGTATTCTAGGAATCTGTCTCATTAGCAACTGACTTCTTCAATATTGCCATACTTGCATACCAGTGTGTGGCTGCAGAACCAAATACCGCTATTTAACTCTTGCATAAATCACATATTTCTTATAAAAGTATTATTAGCTGTAATATTACTGCTTATAATATCCCCAATCACTTAAAGCCTCTATGGAAATGCATCCTGGAACACTGAACATGTGATGTTACTAAGGACTACAGAAATCTATTTCTGTAGTCTTTTTTGGGAATAAGCAATTCAAATTAAAAATGATATACTAAGTTTCTTTTTGGTACAGGTTTCCTAATATTTCATAACAGTAAACTTTTTTCTTTCTAATTTGAAATTAAAGTAGAATATGGATTTCATAAAAAAAGGATTTGCAGAGAAATTCAGATGCCATGCGCAGATGTAGTTCATTTCTCATTAAACGGTTTCATGCTTGTATTCTTTATTTCCGTTGTATATTTTGACCAACTAAAGAGATACAGAAATCCAATATTTTTTTTATCTTACAGATTGAAGTCTATTGTTCAAGATGTGGCTAAAAATTACAGGGACCAGTTTCATAGGTAATTAAGTTACATTTTTTTAATGTTTATAATCTAGCTCTGCACTTTTTGTTACATGGATACATATCCAATTCTGATAGATTTTACTACGCTTCTCAGAAATCTGTGATCTTTTAATAGGTAATATATTTTTGTTTGGGAATCCTACTGTTAAAACATGTCCAGTAAATATAGTGGTTTAATTTAGATAAATAGAGATTAAATTGTAGTTTAAACTATTTGTGGTTTTCTGCATTTTAAAATTATGTACATATTACAAAATGTATTCTTTCTTTAATGTTTACAATGTAGCCAAACTAATAATATATACATGAAAAATGCAATAGTCTATAAAATAAGCAGACTAAAAAAAATGAAGAGCATAAAACAGCAGCAGCACATAATTACAAATAAGTTCAACAATCCAAACCCTTTGTTATACAATACTTACTTTACCTATCATCCATCATTGGGGTATGCTGCGTTGAGCCATTAGTAGTGCTAATTAAAAGAAGTTCTTGATAAAAACAGAGGTAATTGGGTCAGTAGTTCCATTATGTTTTGAGTTTATTTATGGCTTAGGAGAAGAAGGGCATGGGATGGGACAGCATAGGAAATGAGTGGACCAATGGTATATGCCAAGATGGAACTTATACAGCAGCAGTTAAGAAGAGGAGTAGAAGTTAGGACAATAGTAGACCACTGTGTGCTGCAATGAAAGCTGTGGAAGAGAAAGAAGGGTGCTGACCTGGGATATGGTAGTTTGTTTAAGCATATTAAACAAAACTTTCCTCTCACTTACTGTACATATGTATTAAGGAGCTGTGATAAGATAATTGTTTTCTTGAAACAAGGTACTACTATCTGCTAAGATCCTATAAGAGCTATAGAATTAGTAATCAAAGCAGTAGAAAAAAGCTATTTGTATTACCAAAAGATTTAATTTCATGTAATGTTTCTGTATTTTCATAGCTGGTAATTACAATAATCAGGAGAGCAATACGTCCATGTTACACTGTGAGATCAGTGTCCCACTTTGCTTCATGAGTTGCATTGGCTCAGTAATTTTTTGGGTGCAATTCAATGTGTTGATTGTCAGCTCCGAAGACCTTCATAGCATGGGGTCAGATTATTTGAAGCACTCTCTCTCCAATTGCTTTTACCTATCCCATCAGCTATAGAAAAACTGGCCTGCTCAGTTCCCTTCAATTAAAGAGTTCCTGCCATCTGTCAGGATCCAGCCACTGCTGGCCTCTTGTGAAGCTCATAAGATCTATTTTCTCTTAGGTGTAGGAGAAATGTATCTGTTATTAATTCATTCATCCTGGATGGCAATTTCTCTTTTTTATGTTTTAGTTACCACATCTTTTTATAATATTGATGCTTTTATTGTGTTAGACATCCAAAGTTGTTTATCTGATATGGATGGCCATATAAATCATCATCATCATCATGGTCTTAAGATCATGAGTAATAAGCTCCTTTTACTTGTTTCAGTTTTTGGATCTGTCTGTCAGATCCTTAGTGCAATATTAAAAGTTTGCACTGCTTTTCCAAGAATAGTTTGATAGTTTAGAAAGACATATATACAAAGTATAATAGAGCTCTATGTTGCTATTACATGTAAATAGTACTGTAATATTGCCTCACTCTAGTTTCATAGCTTAGAGGTATTCCATCACTTTACTTGCCCTAATTGGTTTCTGAAGCTCAGGAACCAGTGGTGGGTTACGATCGTACACCCCAGCATACCGGTGCCTGCTGGGAGCACCAGGTAGCATTCCGCCCACGCTTCTTAAAGGTATTTGATGTTTTCGGGGCTTCCGCGCACAGAATATACGGCGCCTGCGCGATGATCTGCTGAGCAGCTGGAGCATTGCGGAGGCGTTGCGGACGGTAAGTACACATGTGTGCATGTGTGCATGTGTGCATGTGCGTGTGCGCTGCACATGTTCATGTGGTGGATGCCCGGTCCCGTTGCACCGTACTGGTTGCAACGGTATCCGGGACCCACCACTCTCAGGAACAAATCCTGTCTGCTTTCAAGGCTCTTCCAGGTGCATGTAAATCAAATTTGGGGAACAAAAATCCATGTAAGTTGAAAGGATAAAATGCTACATTTGCAGTTATTTCCATTCCTAATCCTTAGTTGCTTTTTTCCTTAGGCAAGTTCTTTTATTATCGATTGCAATAGGGTGTTTTGAGTAGGTAATATTTGATAATCAGTTTTCTTTATCTATTGCTACTATCCTAAAAATTGAATCATCTTCCTTTTCCTCTTTGAATTTTCCTTTCACTAAATTTATTGGTTGAGGTCATATTTTTTGTTTGCTTATTAAGATCATTATTTATTTCAAATCAGGATAATATTGTGAATTGCTTTTTAATAGAAACTTCCAGTTTGGCTATATGGATGGAAATGAATACATTAATAGTTTACTAATGGAGTGAGTAAAACCATTTTTGTATTGTTTTCAGATGGAGAAAAAGTTGTTTGTTTCTTTCAATTAAATTCTTTAAAAGATAACAGAAACATTTAAAAAAATATTTAAATGTGTTTCCACTAGATGGCAGCATTAAATAACTAATTTTCAGGAGCTGAGAAGATTTAGCATTTATATGTATTTATGGAGTATGCACTGTGCCTATACCATGGTGACATCAGATCATGTATTATATGTCTTTCACAAGGCCACATGGGATTTTTTGTGATTGACAACTAAACAAATACACCTCCTTCTGAATTAGTTGGCAGTGAATTGTAATGACACCTTAAAAAGGGAAGATTCCCTTACTGCTGCTTTTGCCTATTCTATACTGTTTCCACTACTGCTATTAATGTTCTCTGAATTCAGTTATAATACCTTTAATTTCTCATCAGTGGCATTTGTTGGGTAAATATTAAAATTGAAAAACAGCAGTACCATCAGTTTTTATCATAATTAATGCCTGATTCATTGACCCAACAGGTTAATGCAGATGTTGAGTAGAATGAAACACTAGACAGAACTGTGAATACTTTAGAACATTTGAAAAGGATGATTAATTAGCCATAACTATTACATTTATATAAGAAATAAGTTAAACCAACCAATACCCAGGATTATTCCATAAAGATTCAGTAGTAAGTAATATGATAGAAAAAGCCTTATCTTTCTAGTTATTTTGGTAAGAATATGATCATTCTTCAAGGCTTTATTAATGAACTAGTTATATTTCAGTTTTTGAATTGTTTGATTTTACTGTTTCAGTGATTTGACAATCCCCACTATTGTTGTCCTGAATACATCCAATCAACAATATTTCCTATCTCATAAACCAGTAGAGAGCACTGAAGATCTGGTCCAGTTCATTAATAATATTTTGGAAGGCACAGCTGGAGTAAGTATTGCACATTTATTCAAAATTTTCAGCAGTTTTTCAAATTACCAAAATATGAGAGTAGTTAATTAATTATCTTACTTCATTTGAATTGTCTTGCTTGAAGCATCTTTTAATATATTTAATTGAAAAGCAAAGCAGACTCTTTGGAGAATTGCTAATCTCATTATTTGAAATGTGTCTGTGGTGTGCTTGATTGTAAAAATCATGGAAAGATTTTGGGTTTTGGAAAGGAATAAGACTGATGTGATGGGAGAATTGGAAGGAATAAAAAAGAGCAAATTTTTCCAAGAAACACATATGGAAACCCCCCTTAGGTATACAATTGGAATGACTTTATTATTACTTTAGGCTATAATAGCATGGGAAGGATTAAAATAATAGCATGGAGAGGGTTATCCAACTGTATTACTCAGCAGGAATAAGGTAGAATCCTGAACTCTACATGAGGTAGTTTCTCTTCAGTGAAATAATATTTCTGTTTTGAAGTATTGGTAAGATGACATTGTAAAATAAAGTAATTGAAAACTGGAAATATAAATAAATAATGCTGATCTATAATCTTTTATCTTTCAAATTTCAGGCATATGGTGGAGATGGAATTCTTCAACGAATCAAGAGAATAATTTATGATGCCAAGTCTACAGTGGGAGTAAGTAAAGTATTAGAAAGTATTTATAGCCATCAAGTTAAAGTAGATACACCACTTGCTAAGCACAGAAATGAATCCTGAAAGCAGCATTCAGTCGTATTATTAAGTTTGTTGGATTTGTCTTGGTTATAATACATTTTGTTTTTGAAACAAACCTGTTGACATATAAAATGTGTCATTGATAATAATTGCATAGCATTTGAATCTGTCATAGTACATATGAATAGTTGACAGGTAGAACGTGGACACTTTTTCCAAATCAGTCTTCTCTTGTATGTTCCTTCCCACAGAGAATGTAGCGTTTAACTATTACAATTTTGTTTTCCTTCTCCGATTGGTGTATATTTCTACTACTTTCAAAATATGTTCAATTGGATGTTGTGCTGCTGGAAATTGTGCTGCTAGATATTATACTGGACAAGGAAGGATGTTACCCTTTTTTTCTTTCAGATTGTACAGTTTTCTTTCCATTTGTTTATTACCTTGTACATATGCATGCATTTTGAGCTTACTTTTTATGTCCATGCCAAATTATTTCTGATTCAGTTGAGTGCGCATAAAAAGTTAATATTGATAGTTGCTGTCCATGAACATCAGTTACCATAGGACCAATGTTGTGTAGACCTCAACACAGTTTTTCATATGTATGTTGTGTACTTCTGTAGGATTTAAACTGTTCAATAATCTAAATCTAGGTCATCCTCCACCTATGGAATAAGTTCTGACTGAATTTTAAGTGCAAAAGAGTAACATTTGCATGCAAGCACTTTAAAAACCACCTTGCAAATTCCTGTAACAAAAATTAAATAGATATATTTGAAATACAATACTTATTACAAAGGTAGATGAGGCAAAGTATAAAGAAGGAAAAATGGGGAGTAACAACCAGGCTTTCTTTGAAACCCTTTTTAAAGAACATTGTGCATATTCCTTGAGTTACTGGGAATTGTTTGTGGCAATGTTGCTCGTTCTAAGGGTGAATCATGAGAAAAAAGATGTAGGGTTACCAGCAAAGAAATAAAATTAAAATTTTAATTTAAAATTTTAAAATCATTAAAATTTTAGTGCGACATTCAGTGACATTCTCCATGTCTTGATTCTTCTTAAAATATGTGGTGGGAATAATCTTCTCCAAGTTATTCAAAATGTTATAGAAATATATATGAAAATATAACTGATGGCCAATTATTTCTCTACAGTCCGTTTTCAAGAGTTCGCCACTTCTTGGTTGTTTTCTCTTTGGTCTACCATTGGGTGTCATCAGCATCATGTGTTACGGGATTTGCACTGCTGACTCGGGAGGATCAGATGAATCTGAGACATCTAAGAAGGAATCCACAAGCAGGGATCTAACTGATGAAGGCACTGAAGAGGAAGCAGAGGAAGAAAGCAGTGAAAGTCCTGTAGAATTTCCAGAGAGAGAGCAAGAACAGAAAAATATATTGGAAAAAAAGAGAGACTAAACTGTGAATGTTTTTTTTTCTGTAGAATTTCCAAATAGAGACTTATTTATTGAATACAATGATACCTGTGATCTTCAGAGATAAGAACTTTTTCATTCATTTGTGTTATGTGCATGCATTCAAGTTGCTTGACTGTGAAGAAGAATAGGGTCGGAGTTGGGGCTTTGAGGTCTCTTAGTGTTTTTGTTCTGCATAAAAAGGAAATTCAAGAGAGTAGGTGGGTTATTTTATATAATGAATTCTGAGTTGGGTGAAAAAAAACCCTCATTTCTTTTTGGATACTGATATGTACATTTAAAAACAATTTTTCCATTATGGCCAAAATTTTCTTTCTTTCCTTCCTTCCTTCCTTCCTTCCTTCCTTCCTTCCTTCCTTCCTTCCTTCCTTCCTTCCTTCCTTTCCCCTGCAATAAAACCTATAAATACTGAGTTGTAGAAATCTTTTACAGGAAATATGCTTTGAGATATTACATATTTTAGTGGCTATACTTTCAAAACAGTATTTTTTTTTATTTTTTAAGAAAATACTTTAGAATTTCTCTTTAGAAAATGGGATAGCTAAAGAGAAGTATCCCTGGTTTTAAAGATATAGAAATAGCATTTATTTACTTACTTTCTGTTTGCTCTTTCGGTCCAGTTGGTTACTTTTATATTATATTGGTCCAATGTGTTAAATCTTTTTCCTTTACAGGAAGTTTCCCTATATTTTATCCATAATCTCAGGATTCTGTTTGTTAATTGCTGCACTAGCACAATAGTTTGGTGAATGTGGCTTCTGCATAGTTAATTGCAAATCTTTTTTTTAACTTTAAACAATATTTAAGCTATTTAATAAAACCCTTGCTTTGGTTTCTGCAGCTGAAAAGAAATCTTAATATTTTATTGACTTACTTACATTGAAAATTCACTTGACATCTTCATATGGCCAGCATTTTTTTTAAAAAAGAATACTTTTTGCCGTATGTTTAATTATATATATCATCCCTCGTACTGTCCCATGATATGAATAGGGACCATGTCTCCAAGGTTGAGATCTCAAAGGATAAGCCATAAGGTTATACTTGGAATATTGAAACCATGGTGATTGCCATAGCAATCAAGCTTATGCTGATGATTTTTAAGACTATGGCTGTATAACATTCAGTTTAACAACTGAAAATAAAAAATTGTAACCTTATGTCTCATAATGGAATACTTGGCTTTAATCAGCACAGTTTCTTATATACCTTGCCAAATAAATATTAAGTTTAATGTTTTTTTTTAATAAAAAAATACGACATTAGGGCTAAGGAATTTTCTGCTTCCTACTTCAATTAATTTCCTTATCTATAACAAATTCTAACTCTAGAATTACTCTAAAGCAAAGTTGTCAAACCTAATTCTTTGTCATACAGTATTCTATTAATTGGAAGGAAATTATACAATTGTTATTGCAGTTGTTTTGAAAAAGAAACATACACACTTTTTAGAAGAACCCCTTTCCTTTCCTTGGTCTTTAAATTTTTTTTTATAGTTCTTGTGTTTTCATACCAAGTACTTTTACTAGGAGTTACTATCTTTCCAAAGAATAAATGGTTTTCTTCTAAATATAGTCAATGGAAATATTTTAACTATTACTGCTGGGTTATATATAAAATGGTTTATTTTTATTGAAGCTTATTGAAAATTCAACTAGTCAGTGAATGTAGAAATATTTTATAAATATTTTTCCCCTCAGGTGTTTCAGACATCTGTTCAAATCTAGCTTTGACCCATGTAGCAGAGATCACGCCTAATTGCTTCAAAATAGTTGCTCAAAATGCCAAAGGATAGTTTGTAGTTCTGCACATGATGCCTGTTGCCCAGTGCAGTTTAAAGGGAATTATAGGTCTCTTTTGTTACTACCGTTTCTGTGCCCATTAGATATTCTTAATCAGCTGCTGAGTGTCTCAAACAATAACATTTAGGCTAAATATAGTTTATCATTTTTCCTTTTGAATAACTAAACTTCCAGATATTTACTAAACTGAAATATATTCCCATTTTCACTTGCAACGTTTTTTACATTATAATAATTAAAATGAAAAGCCTCTGGTATAAAACAAAGTGAGCGATCACATGAAGTGCTTCACTCAGTAGCTATTATGACTTGAATCGGAAGTGCTCTAATAACTTAAATCTAAAATAAACATTATCAAGTATAAATTGGTTGTTTGTGTTGGGGGAGGTATATACTGTATAATAACAAAGGCTGGTACTGCATTTATGTGTATTTTGGCACTAATTTTTCTAATAAAGGATATAAGATTCCTTTTGGATCAGACTAAAGTGTCATATAAACACATAATCTTTTCCAGAGAAATCAGGAGATGCTTAATGCAAAGTCCATAAGTAGTACAGGTAGTCCTCGACTTACAACAATTCATTTAGTGACCATTTTGACATTACAACAGCATTGAAAAAAGGGACTGTTTTTCCACACTTATGACCGTTGCAGCATTCCCACGATCATGTGATCAAAATTCAAAAACTGACTCATATTTATGACTGTTGCAGTGTCCCACAGCCATGTAATCACTTTTTGTGACCTTCAGAGAAGCAAAATCAATGGGGAAGCCAGATTCACTTAACATCTGTGTTACTTAACTGTGGCAGGAAAGATTGTAAAATGGGTTGTAAAACTCACTTAACAATTGTGTTGCTTAACAACAGAAATTTTGGAGTTGGTTGTGGCTGTAAGTGAAGGACTACCTGCATGTAAGAGACATCTAGCAACTAATATTTAGTTACCCTTTTATCTCCATATGTCCCCAACTCTTTTCCTATTGGTCTATTTACTGATACCCTGGCACTAGCCATGATAACATCCACACAGACCTCCATCAGTTTAATTTATTTCAATGTGAAACCAGGTCTCTTGGTGTTGCTGACAGGTGTTTTTCATATTTCTTCACATCTTTTTTCTGGACAATGCAAAGTTCGTTACTCCATCCTGAGAGCCCGTTGCCATGGAATCAAATTGTTTGCTGCCTGTTTAATAATGTATCTTTAACGTACAGTTCAATTTATCTAAACATCCACTTAAAGATGAAAATCATAGGATTGCCAATTTTTTATCTGTTTCTGTGCTAAAAAATAGTCTTGCATGAGCAGATCTTCTATTGCTCAATAATTGGTCCTTGTGGAAACAATGCTGTGTTCACACTGTCAAAAATGAGTAGGAGGGAGATCACCTGTAACAAGGTAACTCAGATTAGGTTCAATTTGTTGCTCTTACAAATCTTTGCAGATACATCTTCCATTAAAATGGCATCTTGTTAAAAAGTGAGAACTATACATTGTTTCTAATATTAGAGTCAAATGTAACATAATTAAATTTATCTTACAATTACACAATTAAGATAATTGTGAAATAATTGCACTTGGAGGGTGGACAGGAAGACTGCAATTTGATTTTTCTTTGTAGCTTCCAAATATGCGATGATTGCCAAGAAATCTCAGAATCAAATGATGTGCATAAAGAGGTAGCCTTCCCTTAACCTTCCAATACTACAGTGTCAGTTCCATGGATGCAGAAATGGGAATAAGCTGTATGCTTAAAACTACTGCATAATTTTGAGTTCAGCCCCAGACAATTTAAATAGGAAAATACTATGAGGCAAAAGGGCTTGCTTACTACGTATAATCTGTTATAATGTCATTTTCAAAGTCAGACAGAACTGATATCTCTAAATCCTGTGCATATGGTCAAAAGTAATCATTTATAATCTGGGTTGTAGTGAAGCTGTTTGGAAATGTGCTAGCTGCGGGAAAGTATATATAAATCATAAAAGTATATATAAATCATCGGATAGGGTGAATTTACTAAAATGGCAGTAATATAATAAGGATGCATGCCCTACATGTGTAATGGCATGTGGACTGATTAACTCTTCATTTTATTAATCTTGGTAATGTATTCTGGGAGATGAAACACTTCAACAGTGAAACATATTTAATAGGACATGGGCCAGTGTGCATTTCTTACAGTGGTGCACATTTTGTTAAGGAACATCAAGAGAAAAGCTGTCAGTGCTGCTAACTAGAAACATGATCTGTATATTTTCCCTCAAGTGCAAAGCAGAACTATGTTATTCCCTTTGAATAGGTCATAATCATCTGTCATCCTTACTAGAAACAAGGAAACCTGCTGGCAAAACAATTGTCCGCTGCTTGTTGTATGGTTACATTTAAGTGCAAAACTTTTGGTTTAAGACCTCTATATGCAGGCCATTTCCATGTACTATGTTTTTATTTTATAGAGATCCCCAAACACCAGGGAAAACATAATTTTCCTGGTGTTTGACCCACCTTGTACAACTGGTAACTCTTTGAAAATATATCTTTGCCTCTGATAACCCACCTCTATTTTTGTGTGACTAATATTAATCTGAGTGTCAAATAAGTGCTAAATTAAACCAAGTTACAGTTAGCAGCGAAGACTATTTTGCTTTTCAAAACAATTAGGACTATTTTGTTTTCTGAGATTTCTTCTCACTCTAGACCAGTGGTCCCCAACTTTTCTAGTTTGGTGGCTCAGCCCAGTTTGAGGGGAGGGAATTGTGAGTAGCAGGTGCATGTGCCACACACAGCTCCATGTGTGCGATCTGTGGGTGCATGCGCCCCCCACTCGCACAAATGGAGCTTTGCATATAGCGAAGGATGCTTGCGTTCTTATGTGAAGTGCCACTTGTACGAGCAGAGGTGCTTGTGCACAAAGGTCCATTCCCACGAATGGAGCTTTGCATGTGAGCGTAAGCACCCTCCACTCACACAAGTGGAGCATCACATATGTGTGTTTGCCCATGTCTCGTGGCCCGCTTTCTAAAAGGCTGCAGCCTGGTAGGAAATGGAGACTCCTGCTCTAGACAGAAAGGAAAGGTTTAATCTTTTGCATAGCAGGAATTTTATTAGAAATAGTTAAGCAACTCAACTTCCTGTTCTTACCCCAAACTTTAAACTCAATGAAGAAATAGCCTGATTGAAGTGATAACTGGACAATCATAGTTCACCTTGCTATAAACAGGCCAATGCAAATTTGTCCCAAATTATTATTTTAAAATCATTTTGTACCCTTAAATTGTAATATAAATTTGATCAAACTTTAACACTTAATTCTAACCCCCATTTTTCAGCTTTCTGCCATGGGTTTATTTTACCCACTAAACATTAATAAATAGGAACCTCGGGATAGTAGGAAACCTTGGGTGGTTTTGATATTGCAGTAGTTATTGGAAAGTGCACCTTCGCATAGTATCTTTCTCTTCAATAATGCAAAGTGATGTGGATGTGGTCACAGAAAGTGGATCTTTCATTCTTCTACCATGATTAATAATATCTAGTGGCTTAACTTCAAATTCTGTTCCAATTATGATTTCCAGTTCTAGGAACAGTCACCATCATGTGAGAAGGGTTTTATTTTTGAAGTGGGTTGGTTCTGGTAGAACAACACTTGCAATATACCAACTGGGGCATCTGAACAGATGTGTAAGAGAGGATCCTCTTTAGAGCAAAGAATGTCCTTTTCTTCCCTTTGTTACAAAAGAAATGTTATATGAAAATAAAAATAAAATTAAGATGAAATTAATTTAAATCAATTAAAATATATGATTCTTACTTATTTCTAACCCTAATTATACCTTGATTGATTATGTACTGTCAAGCCATTTTCAAATCCTAGTTACCATATGCATCAATATTCTCCTACTGATCTGTCCTTAACCTTGTGTTTCAATTCTCCCAATAGTGTACTCATTGCCACTGTAACTGAGTCCTTGTTGTTGTTGGTCATCCTTTTTGACTCTTGCCTTCTACTATTATACCTACATCTATTTACCTATTTCTATATGTGTTACATGTCTGATTTTAAAGATTCTTATATAGGTTATTGTGAGCCTTCATAAATTCCCCCTTTCCCCTTCCTTTTTTATAGGCAGACTTGAATTGCCTAGATCTGTATAAAATAACTCACTTAAATATTATTTAGTCACACTCTTACCCAGCTCCCTCCCATATACTGCAGTTTCCCTTTTCAACATGTGTACCAGTGATGGGATTCAAATTTTTTTACTGCCAGGTCTGTGGGTATGGCTTGTGGGTGCAGTGTGGCTTGGTGGGCGTGGCAGGGAAAGGATACTGTAAAATCCCCATTCCCACCCCACACCAGGGGAAGGTTACTGCAAAATCCCCATTCCCTCCCAATCAGCTGGGACTCGGGAGGCAGAGAATAGATGGAGACAGAACCAGTCAGGTGGTATTTACTGATTCTCCAAACTACTCAAAATTTCCATTACCAGTTCTCCAGAACTAGTCATTACCTGCTGAATATCACCTCTGATAGATACCCATATTCAAGTGCTGAAAATATCCTCTTACCATATAGGTGTGGTCTGCTGTCTTATACTGAGGGGGAAGCAGAGAAGAAAAGGGAAAGGAAAGGCTTATGTTGATCCCTCTGAAATTCTTCCAGGTTTGTTTCCTCTTTGTGAGGCACATAGTACCCTTTCTGCCCATTGTATTATCCTACTCTTAATTTTTGTTGCTCTTCTCTGTGTTCTTTCTTGTATATACTTGTAATGATTTACATTGGCAACCAAGCCTAGACCCAGTATTCCAGCTCAGTCTGACCAGAACAGATAGAGTAGAGCAATCAAAGAGTTTGAGGTTGATGGGTGACTATACTAGAATAACATTTAAGATCACCATGTTTCTGGTTCTACATTGTGATTTTAAACAGACAAAGGGGTTTGGTATATGACAGATCAGAATTGCTAAATTTATTTCCTATACCTTGCATGGTGCAGCCAAATTTCAGCCCCTGTATGCCCTATTGATTTTAATCAGAGGATTAAATATGAATTTGGAAAATTTAACCTTTAGATGTTGAAAATAATAGCATGCATTATTTGTCTAATGAGCAATACCATGATTACTACAGCTATTGTTTTGAAGGCCCCCTCCCAACAATTTATGACTTGTTATTGAATCCAAGAAATATTTTCTATGATTCAGTAAGCACGTAACCCCTCCTTCAGTCTTTACTGTGGGGCTTAATTACTTTTCCCATTCAATTTCTTCCAGAAACAATCATTTTACTGACAATTGTTGGGATGTGCCTGGGAGATTATCTAGACCAGTGGTTCTCAACCTTCCCAATGCCGTGACCCCCAACCATAAAATTGATGTCTCAGTTCCTAAGACCATCGAAAATATATGTTTTCCGATGGTCTTAGGCGACTCCTGTGAAAGGGTCGTTTGACCCCCAAAGGGGTCCTGACCCACAGGTTGAGAACCACTGATCTAGACTCTATCCACCATGATGAAGCCAGCAAATTGTTTCTTCAACATTGTCTTCACCCATTCAATTTTCAAATCCCATATTTTAAATAGATTTCATTGGTAGCTGGTTTCATGAGTAAGATATACAAGCATATGATGTTGATTGCATCTTTTTTAAAACTGGAAAACATCAAAGTTCAGATCTTGCAGAGTTAAAAACATTTCCTTAAAATTCTTGGCATTGTATGTTCACCAACTTTTAAAGAAAGAATTCCTTTAAAAGTCAATATGTCAGTTCACGTATAAGTGTAAGGATTTGTCTGACTGCAATACTTTTTTTTAGAAATGTCAAAGTGACAGGTATGTGATTTCTGTTTAGCAAAATATTGTTTATTCTAAGTGACAAATGAAAAAAAATGCAAAGAAAGAAAATTGTGGTATTCAGACTTAATTTCAACTTAACATCCTACTTTTTCGGTATATACCTATTGATTTTACAAGAGCTTGAGTAGTTCTCAAATATGAATTAACAATCTTTATTATGACAAATATTCAGTTATGACAAGCATTCAAGCTACATAAAACAGATTTGGCTTTAAGAATTCTAGGTTCAGTTTAAAAATATTTCACTAATATCTTTATTTGCTGTATGCCAGGGCAGATAAACAATGAGTGAATAGTTTCATCTTGACCTTGGGTGTTAAATATATTCCAGCAAATTACTATTTTGTCACTAGTTAAATGCTAATTTCTCTGATTAAAACACTGCATATACTCAGTTATCATTTTTGCAAGTACTGATCATGCATGCAAGTAATTACCAAATCTCTAATTAGGACACAGGGCATATGTTTTTCAGAATGAAAAAAATATATTTTCCACTGCATCTTTGTGTCTATGCTGATGGTGAGGCTTCCTTCTAATAATGGAGCTAAGTAAAATGTACTAACTATTTAGAATCTGGAAATAACTCTAGCACTCTTTTTGTAATAATAGAGAAATGGAGAGCTATCAGAGGGCTAAGTATGGAATCATTTTTATCTAGGTTACAAATATCTAGAGTGTCACTAGGTAGAAGGGAAAAGTTATAGAAAATCCCTCCTTCTTTTGAGCCACTTAGCATTTATTTGAATTTTTGCAACCCAAATCAGTACCTCTGTTTTTAAAGGTAGCTTAACAACTTTTATACCTTTATATGATAGAAATGAATTGGTGTGTCCTAGTTCATCACTGTTAACTTGAGCAGTTGATTGCAGGGTGAATCTATCATCTAGGACAGGGATTTCAAACTCAAGGCCCATGGACTGGATCCGACCCACAGGGTGCTTAGACCCTACAAACAGTGAAGGACTGGCCCACAGTGCCTCTGCCAGTGAAAAAGGAGCTCACGAGCTCTGTTTTCACTGGCAGAGGGTTGCAGGAGGCCACCCCAGCTGAAAATGGAGCTTGGGAGCTCATTTTTGCTGCAGATCACTCGGGCCACAGGTGCCCCGGACACGAGTGAAAACGGAGCTTGGAAGCTCATTTTTGCTGGCAGAGCATTCGGGCCACAGATGCTCCCGACACGAGTGACATTAAGCTGGCCATGTCGACCCTGGCCATACCCACTCCAGCCCCCGAAATCAAACACAATTCCGATGCGGCCATCAATGAAATTGAGTTTGACACCCTTGGTCTAGGACAGTGATGGCGAACCTATGACACGCGTGTCAGTGCTGACACGCGTAGCCATTTGGGGTGACACGCACAGGATTTCATGCGATTCATCCTCGGCTCCTGCACGGCCGCCGAGGATGAAAGAATCTGTGCTGGAGGAACGGGGGGGGGGGCGGGATGTGTGATCTCCCACGTCCTCATCAACATGCCGCTCCGGCCCGCCCCCGCTATGAATATTCATATTCTTCGCCCTCGCGTCACTAGGAATATTCATAGCAGGGGCGGGCTGGAGCGGCATGTTGATGAGGACGTGGAGCTGGAAGCAGCCGACTCCACAGCCCTGGTTCACGGCACCCCAAACAAGTTCAATAATATCAAGGGCAACATACGAAATCGACTGATGAACAAAGAAGTTACTAAGCAGGTATGTTAAATAATTTGTTTTTGGTTTATTAAATACAATTATATATTGCAATTATACATTTTTTTTACATTTTTGTAGTTTAAACTATAAATTGCGCAAAATTATGTTTTTGTCGAAGTGACACACAACGCGAGTTATGCTCGATTTTTTGCCGATTTTTGACACACCACGCCAAAAAGGTTGCCCATCACTGGTCTAGGAGAAGACTGCCAGCAGCTTTATATTTTGGCGATTTTAAAACAAAACATCAAATTGGTTTAACTGCTTTGTTTGAAAACCTCGATTTGGGTTCTGAAAGTTGTTGCTGTTTTGCCCACAAAGTTGATAATTAGGCCTATATTTTATAGCTTTAAATGATCCATATTTCCAATTTTACACCTGTGGTTTTCATCAAAGACGTGTGGTACATTTTAATGACAGAACAATAAATGTAGAACTGTTACTGTGGTTGAAAAGCTTGATTAGCCATTAGGGCTAAAAAGTTATCGAGAGGTTTTCTATTTGTTTCGAAAGGGCATTTCTGTTTCTATACACCCTGAATAAAACATAAGCTATGTCATTAAAATGCATTGCTAACTATGCTTTTCCAATATTGCCATCTATTCATGAAGGCAAGAAACTGAAAAGCTATTAATATTAATCACAAAAACATTGCATTTTTATATTTCTATAAATGGATTAAACAGGTATTTCTTTTTCAAGAAAGCAAGAAGGTTTTCATCTTTTCCTCCTCAAAATTACATAGTTAATATAAGAGATCTGGTTCTCTCTAAATTGAAGGGGAAAGTCATTTGATAGCAAATGACTTGTTCTACTGAAAAAAAAAAACTGAAGTTATATTAAAATAACTGCTCCACAGAGCTAACTTTCTATAATGCATTCTATTTCAAACCCTGTTAAAGATAGTAGTTTTAAAAAATAATAATAAAATATCCAGAGTGTCACGATCTAGCACCTATCACAAAATACCACATTATAAGAAAGATGGAAAACTGAAATAGTATGGTGTTCTTGAATTCTAACCATATTTAAAGGTACTAAATCTGGCTACAACAATCTGAATATCAATAGACAGCAACAGTTTTCTCTCTGCTGTCATCTAGTGGTTGTTTGTATTTTGGCAGTCCAGATCAGGTACTCTGGTCTATTTGAGCATATGATATAAAAATTAATGTGGATGAATTCACAAATTTGCTGTGGAAAGCTGTGTATGTTTATTCAGAAATAAGTTATTTGAGGCAGATTTTAAAAGTGAATGGAATAATGTGGTACATGTTAAACAAAATTAAAATCCAGCTAAATACGGAATTGTAGGAAGCAATTATATATAATGTTGAATTTGTTTTTTATCCAGGCCAATGATATCAGATTTTTAACCAGTAAAACCTTTTCTGGCATAATTACTATACTGCAATGTACTGATAATACTCATATTACCAAAACTTGGCATGAAAGAATATGAATTTCATTGCCTCATATCTCTTAGAGTTCCTTTGGGGAAGAATTGTAAAATATCCAAAAAATACTACTACAAATGTGAATTTGGTAACTCTAATCAACTGTGCTTAGTACATTACAAAAAGAGGTAAAAAGTAAAACAGAAGTATGCAGTGGTTTCTGCAAAAAGGCCGAAGAAATGCTTCCATTTAAAATGTGGTGGTATAGAAGATTGTAGCTCAATTGGCAAATTGAAATGTGCAGAATATATTGTGGCCTGTGAAAGTGAAAGTCTTATGAAATCATGAATGATTGAAGTCATCACCAAAGAGAGAGGAATGAAACACCTGCATTTCTTAGCTTTTCAGCATGTCAGCAGTTTTTCTGAGATCTGAGGCATATTAGTGATGATTGTGACTTTGTCAAGAGAAAAATGTGTTACCATTAAAATCTATCTATAACTAGTGGTAATGAGTTTGGGTATCATGACATTAAATGACAGAAGAAATGGAGGTGGGCACAAGAGATGAGAAGGAGGTGAGTAGCAACTTCACTTTTTTTTTGTCTTTTAATGACCCCGTTAATCCCTTGCATCAGGGTAGAGTCAGGGCAGCTGAATGGAGCTGAATGCTTACTGGCTGAATGCCCTTCCTGTCACCAATGCAGAATTCACAGCATATATTTACTCATTCAGCCCAGAGAGAGAAATGTCTGCTGCTACCTAGGATCGACCTCACAGCCTCCTCATTGTGAGGCGAGAGCTTCACCTTGAGGCCACTGCACCACTATCAACTTTACTTTCAGGGTACCTATAATCCTTCCAGACTTGGTAGAGCAAAAATTTTGGTCCTTTATTGCATTTGTAGTAGAATTGAGGCTGGGATTTAAGAAATTAAATGGGTGCTTTAGGTTTAAGCACCCTTTTCACCTCTTAAAACCTCCTCCAAAAATATCACTTGTTTCCAGAAAATTGTGAAATGAAGACCTTCAAAGCTGGAAGTTTCAAATCTGGTTTTATATCATTAAATACTGTTCTTTCACCATTTTGCTATATCTTATTCCATCCCAGTCTTGCTATTCTTTATGAGCTCAACATTTGCTTTGCTAAATTCCCATCAGAGATAGGAAGCAAGATTCCAATGTTTTTGCTTAGACTTCATGCAGTGATTTTTTTTCTTCAAAACGTGTTGTAGAATGCTTATTGCAAAGCATTTTGGGGGACCAACCCTCTCCCCCCCCCCAACATGTGTTCACAGATCTCTCAACGCTTTGGGAAATTTTCTCGAACACCATGTCACTTGACCTAAATACCACTTAATATTGTTTTAGCTGTAAGTTGCGAGGTAAGGTTGAACAATCTTATTCCCTGCAATTTAGAATTGTCTCCAGAGAAATTGCATTGGTTTCTTACCTGGTTTCTGCAACCCTCACTGATTTATAACTGCAGCTTACAGTAATATTGGGAATGGATGTTGAGAAAGCATGTCTATACTGTAAATTGGGAAACTGTAGGGGGAGAGAAACCACCCTGAAACTAGGCCTTCCATATAATGTGATGCAAATGTTGCACAAGGCATAATAAGCAGGAAAATTAGAATGCAGCAAAACATCTGGCAACTAAAAATATATTTCAGCCCAAGTAAACAAGAAACCAAAATATGACCAAATAGGAAGAAAAGAGGAAATTATTTTGACATGCGTGGTAGTGTGGATTTATTTTGATTTTAATTTGCACATTCCAAGCATTTTCAATTTGTTTCATTTCATTTTTATAACTCCATTTGCATAGACCCCTGAAACATTTGTGTCATTCTGAAACATTTTTTCTTTTCCATTAAATAAAATGAAAGAGAGAGAAAGAGGGAGAGAGAGAGAGAAATAGTGAAATATATTACATTACAGTAAATTGTTTGCAAGTAGTCATTGACTTATGACCACAACTGAGTCAAAAATTTCTGTTGCTAAGTAAGTCATGTGAGTTTTGCCCCATTTTGGACCTTTCTTGCCCCAGTTGTTAAGTGAATCACTGCAGTTGTTAGGTTAATGACAAAGTTGTTAATGAATCAGTTATTAAGTTAATTAACTGACTTTGCTTGTCAGAAGGTTACAAAGGGTGATCATATGACACACACACACGGACACTGCAACTCATAAATATGTCAATTGCCAAATGCCTGTGTTTTGATCACATGACCATGGGGATATTGCAATGGCTGTATGAAAAATGGTCATGTCACTTTTTTCAGTCCCATTGTAACTTTGAATAGCGTGCTAAATGAACTGTTGTAAGTCCAGGACAAGGGATGTGGTAGCTCAGTGGCTAAGACGCTGAGTTTGTCAATCAGAAAGGTCGGCAGTTCAGCGGCTCGAATCCCAAGTACTGCATAACAGAGTGAGCTCCCATTACGTGTCCCAGCTTCTGCCAACTGAGCAGTTCGAAAGCATGTAAAAATGCTATTAGAAAAATAGGAACTACCTTTGATGGGAATGTAACAGCATTCCATGTGCCCTCGGCATTTAGTCATGCGGGCCACAGGACCATGGAGACGTCTTTGGAAAGTGCTAGCTCTTGAAAGAGAGATGAGCATTGCCTCCTAGAGTCAGGAACGACTAGCACATATGTGCGAGGGGAACCTTTACCTTTACCTAAGTCCAGGACTACCTGTACTATTTCTTTTTCCTCTTACCCTCCTTTAGAAACAGGATTGGGATGTATTTGACTAATAAGAGACTTGGGAGGGGGGGGGGTTGTTGGCATATCCTGCCACTTCACTAATCCCAGTAGTGTGAGATACCAGAAGCCATAATTTCTATCACCAGGAAATTCTGATCAAGGAAAGAAAGTGAGATAGAGATTGATTTTTCCCTAAATTAAGAAAGGACAAGCTAAAATACGGTGATTCATATTTGACAGCTGGTATAGGACAATGATTAAGGTGTGCTAGCTGCAAGGACTCCAGGTTTTAATCTCAGCCATTACTGGGCAACTTCGGGCTACTAACTCACTAACTCTTTCAGCCCAACCTACCTCCCTTGATTGATCAGAGTCACTTTAACTGATGGCAGATGCATACTGATTACTATTTTTTTTAAACAGTCTGAAAGTGATTGGTTAATTCTGAACACAGTCTCATCTCTACTGTATAGGAGGGCATGAACACCTTTGCAACCACATTATTCTATTTTTTATTGTTATTCCCCCCCTAAAATATTTCAGTTTGTTTTTCAATTAACTGTACAGTTTATATGCTATATTAAAGGGGGAAAGAATTTTGAAGTGATTTATCTAGATCTGATTTGTTTATATTTCAAACACCAGGCATTTTAACAGGGGTGTATAGACTTTCTATATCCACTGTATATGCATGCTACTTTATTTCTCCTTTGTAAATTAGGGCCTACATAGAAGAGTAGCATTTCTCTCTCTCGCCCAATTAAGATACTGGCCCCTTTTTCTTTGATAATGGTGAGTACAACTTTTTATCTTAGTTTCTTCTGTAGAGAGCAAGAAAGATTATTCTTGATATGAGATATGCCATAATTCTTTCTTAGACAAATGGACTGAAGCATTTTTAAAGCCCAGAGTAGTAAAATAACATCTAGAAATTACACAGGCTGTCACCTTAATTTACTCAACTCTAAGAAGAAGAGACGATACGAATCAAACTTACAGGATTCTGTTATTCTATTCAATCTCAATAAAACTAATTTTTGCCTTCAGAGGAGTTGATTTGGTCTGGTCTACCTAGTGGGGCTGACACCAAGCCCTCTTCATTGATTAGTAACAGTGGATCCACACTTTTTCTTCTCTTCTGGCTTTCATCATGCTTTTTCAGATTATACACAACAGCTTTCTCCACTTTCTTCAGCATGCAAGCACTGCCCAATGTTTTCCAGCCCACATATGGTAGTTCTTTTTATAAAAGCAATATTAACAGTCTACAATCTACTTCATTTTTGTTGCCAAACCTCCACT